>NC_028454.1:21278568-21279324 GCF_000263155.2 Setaria italica
TAGAACATGTTTGGAAGTGTCTTCGAGCATTCGGTTTCGGCACGAAAAATGATGCAAAACGAGTGGATTTCGGCACCCGAATGCACTATTTCCGGGTAGCGAAACTCGGGTGGATTTTTTCGCAACGAACGCATGCAATCTTCCTAATTATACCCTAGAACATGTTTGGGAGTGTTTTTGGGCATTCGGTTTCGGCTCGAAAAATGATGCAAAACGGGTGCATTTCGACACCCGAATGCACTATTTCCAGGTAGCGAAACTCGGGTGGATTTTTTAGCAACGAACACATCCAATCTACCTAATTAGACCCTAGAACATGTTTGGAAATGTTTTTGAGCATTCGGTTCCGGCACGAAAAACGATGGAAAACGAGTGCATTTTGGCACCCGAAAGCACTATTTCCGGGTAGCGAAACTCGGGTGGATTTTTCCGCAACGAACGCATCCAATCTTCCTAATTATACACTAAAACATGTTTGGGAGTGTTTTTGGGCATTCAGTTCCGGCACGAAAAATGATGCAAAACGGGTGCATTTCGGCACACGAATGCACTATTTCCGGGTAGCGAAACTCGGGTGGATTTTTCCGCAACGAACGCATCCAATCTTCCTAATTATACACTAAAATATGTTTGGGAGTGTTTTTGGGCATTCGGTTCCGGCACGAAAAATGATGCAAAACGAGTGCATTTCGGCACCCGAATGCACTATTTCCGGGTAGCGAAACTCGGGTGGATTTTTTCGCAACGAACGCATGC
>NC_028454.1:21280183-21283212 GCF_000263155.2 Setaria italica
ATTTCGACATCCGAATGCACTTTTTCCGGTCAGCGAAACTCGGGTGGATTTTTTCGCAACGAACGCACCCAATCTACCTCATTAGACCCTAGAACATGTTTGGGATTGTTTTCGAGCATTCGGTTCCGTCACGAAAAATGATGCAAAACGAGTGGATTTCGGCACCCGAATGCACTATTTTCGGTTAGCGAAACTCGGGTGGATTTTTTCGCAACGAACGTATCCAATCTACCTAATTAGACCCTAGAACATGTTCAGAAGTATTTCCGAGCATTCGGTTCCGTCACGAAAAATGATGCAAAAACAGTGGATTTCGGCACCCAAATCCACTATTTCCAGGTAGCGAAACTCGTGTTAATTTTCTCGCAACCAACGCATCCAATCTACCTCATTAGACCGTAGAACATGTTTGGAAGTGTCTTCGAGCATTCGGTTTCGGCACGAAAAATGATGCAAAACGAGTGGATTTCGGCACCCGAATGCACTATTTCCGGGTAGCGAAACTCGGGTGGATTTTTTCGCAACGAACGCATGCAATCTTCCTAATTATACCCTAGAACATGTTTGGGAGTGTTTTTGGGCATTCGGTTTCGGCTCGAAAAATGATGCAAAACGGGTGCATTTCGACACCCGAATGCACTATTTCCAGGTAGCGAAACTCGGGTGGATTTTTTAGCAACGAACACATCCAATCTACCTAATTAGACCCTAGAACATGTTTGGAAATGTTTTTGAGCATTCGGTTCCGGCACGAAAAACGATGGAAAACGAGTGCATTTTGGCACCCGAAAGCACTATTTCCGGGTAGCGAAACTCGGGTGGATTTTTCCGCAACGAACGCATCCAATCTTCCTAATTATACACTAAAACATGTTTGGGAGTGTTTTTGGGCATTCAGTTCCGGCACGAAAAATGATGCAAAACGGGTGCATTTCGGCACACGAATGCACTATTTCCGGGTAGCGAAACTCGGGTGGATTTTTCCGCAACGAACGCATCCAATCTTCCTAATTATACACTAAAACATGTTTGGGAGTGTTTTGGGGCATTCGGTTCCGGCACGAAAATGATGCAAACGAGTGGCATTCGGCACCCGATGCACTATTTCGGTTAGCGAAACTCGGGTGGATTTTTTCGCACGAACGCATGCAATCTTCCTAATTATACCCTAGAACATGTTTGGGAGTGTTTTTGAGCATTCGGTTCCGGAACGAAAAATGATGCAAAACGGGTGCATTTCGGCAGCCGAATGCACTTTTTCCGTGTAGCGAAAATCGCGTGGATTTTTTCGCAACGAACGCATACAATCTTCCTAATTATACCCTAGAACATGTTTGGGAGTGTTTTTGAGCATTCGGTTCCGGAACGAAAAATGATGCAAAACGGGTGCATTTCGGCACCCGAATGCATATTGCCGGGTAGCGAAACTCGGGTGGATTTTTTCGCAACGAACGCATGCAATCTTCCTAATTATACCCTAGAACATGTTTGGAAGTGTTTTTGAGCATTCGGTTCCGGAACGAAAAATGATGCAAAACGGGTGCATTTCGGCACCCGAATGCACTATTTCTGGGTAGCGAAACTCGGGTGGATTTTTTCGCAACGAACGCATGCAATCTTCCTAATTATACCCTAGAACATGTTTGGAAATGTTTGTTTATCTGACGCGACGTTCTCGTCGATCAGATGCAAAACGGGTGCAATACGGCACCCGAATGCTATATTTCCGGGTAGCGAAAGTCGGGTGGATTTTTTCGCAACGAACGCATGCAATCTTCCTAATTATACCCTAGAACATGTTTGGGAGTGTTTTTGGGCATTCGGTTTCGGCACGAAAAATGATGCAAAACGGGTGCATTTTGGCACCCGAATGCATATTGCCGGGTAGCGAAACTCGGGTGGATTTTTTTGCAACGAACGCATGCAATCTTCCTAATTATACCCTAGAACATGTTTGGAAGTGTTTTTGAGCATTCGGTTCCGGAACGAAAAATGATGCAAAACGGGTGCATTTCGGCACCCGAATGCATATTGCCGGGTAGCGAAAATCGGGTGGATTTTTTCGCAACGAACGCATGCAATCTTCCTTATAGAGTTGGAGTGCCCGATCTTTCGGTGAGTGGAGATAAATTCGACTTGGTGGAAGTAGACCCTCACGATCCGACTACGACGAGCGAACCCGAAGCGCCAATGCAATCGCTGAACCAACTCCCGATGGTTACCAACCTCGCCGGTGCGAGATCAGCCTGATCACGAAGATCGATTCCTGTCCGCAATCGAAGAACGAACAAGAACAAGAGGCGAGCAATCTAAATATCACTCGAAGGTGGAGTTCTGAATCACAAGGACAGCGCGTATTTGCGCGTGTTCAAGAGTAGCTAAAGCTAGATGTAAAACAAAACTCAAGTCGTAAACAAAAAGGACTCGGACTAAATAAAGGGGGCGCAGCCCCTGGAGTCCGAAGGGGTCACGGCGCCCAACCCTAGGCGCCCCACCTGGGCTGCCCTGTTGGGCCATCTTCTTATTCCGATGGGCCTTCGTTCGTTAACAGCATGATGAAGTTTAATTCTCTCGCACGGGCTCGAGTGATTGGCCCAACTGGATGAGCAACTGTAGGCGCCTGAGGTGGAGGAGCAACTGGAGGCGCCTGAGGTGCTGCTGGTGTAGATGTACTCGTGGTGTCCTCATCACTTCCTAATTATACCCTAGAACATGTTTGGAAATGTTTTTGAGCATTCGGTTTCGGCACGGAAAACGATGCAAAACGGGTGCAATACGGCACCCGAATGCTATATTTCCGGGTAGCGAAACTCAGGTGGATTTTTTAGCAACGAACGCATCCAATCTACCTAATTAGACCCTAGAACATGTTTGGAAATGTTTTTGAGCATTCGGTTCCGGCACGAAAAATGATGGAAAACGAGTGCATTTCGGCACCCGAAAGCACTATTTCCGGGTAGCGAAACTCGGGTGGATTTTTCCGCAACGAACGCATCCAATCTTCCTAATTATACACTAGAACATGTTTG
>NC_028454.1:21283315-21284906 GCF_000263155.2 Setaria italica
TTTCGCAACGAACGCATGCAATCTTCGTAATTATACCCTAGAACATGTTTGGAAGTGTTTTTGAGCATTCGGTTCCGGAACGAAAAATGATGCAAAACGGGTGAATTTCGGCACCCGAATGCACTATTTCTGGGTAGCAAAACTCGGGTGGATTTTTTCGCAACGAACGCATGCAATCTTCCTAATTATACCCTAGAACATGTTTGGAAATGTTTTTGAGCATTCGGTTCCGGCACGAAAAACGATGCAAAACGGGTGCAATACGGCACCCGAATGCTATATTTCCGTGTAGCGAAAGTCGGGTGGATTTTTTCGCAACGAACGCATGCAATCTTCCTAATTATACCCTAGAACATGTTTGGGAGTGTTTTTGGGCATTCGGTTTCGGCACGAAAAATGATGCAAAACGGGTGCATTTCGACATCCGAATGCACTTTTTCCGGTCAGCGAAACTCGGGTGGATTTTTTCGCAACGAACGCACCCAATCTACCTCATTAGACCCTAGAACATGTTTGGGATTGTTTTCGAGCATTCGGTTCCGTCACGAAAAATGATGCAAAACGAGTGGATTTCGGCACCCGAATGCACTATTTTCGGTTAGCGAAACTCGGGTGGATTTTTTCGCAACGAACGTATCCAATCTACCTAATTAGACCCTAGAACATGTTCAGAAGTATTTCCGAGCATTCGGTTCCGTCACGAAAAATGATGCAAAAACAGTGGATTTCGGCACCCAAATCCACTATTTCCAGGTAGCGAAACTCGTGTTAATTTTCTCGCAACCAACGCATCCAATCTACCTCATTAGACCGTAGAACATGTTTGGAAGTGTCTTCGAGCATTCGGTTTCGGCACGAAAAATGATGCAAAACGAGTGGATTTCGGCACCCGAATGCACTATTTCCGGGTAGCGAAACTCGGGTGGATTTTTTCGCAACGAACGCATGCAATCTTCCTAATTATACCCTAGAACATGTTTGGGAGTGTTTTTGGGCATTCGGTTTCGGCTCGAAAAATGATGCAAAACGGGTGCATTTCGACACCCGAATGCACTATTTCCAAGTAGCGAAACTCGGGTGGATTTTTTAGCAACGAACGCATCCAATCTACCTAATTAGACCCTAGAACATGTTTGGAAATGTTTTTGAGCATTCGGTTCCGGCACGAAAAACGATGGAAAACGAGTGCATTTTGGCACCCGAAAGCACTATTTCCGGGTAGCGAAACTCGGGTGGATTTTTCCGCAACGAACGCATCCAATCTTCCTAATTATACTCTAAAACATGTTTGGGAGTGTTTTTGGGCATTCAGTTCCGGCACGAAAAATGATGCAAAACGGGTGCATTTCGGCACACGAATGCACTATTTCCGGGTAGCGAAACTCGGGTGGATTTTTCCGCAACGAACGCATCCAATCTTCCTAATTATACACTAAAATATGTTTGGGAGTGTTTTTGGGCATTCGGTTCCGGCACGAAAAATGATGCAAAACGAGTGCATTTCGGCACCCGAATGCACTATTTCCGGGTAGCGAAACTCGTGTTAATTTTCTCGCAACGAACGCGTCCGAGAGCCCCGCCGCGGTTTGAG
>NC_028454.1:21294906-21298039 GCF_000263155.2 Setaria italica
CTGCACCGACTTTAAGTACGGGCCTCTAAGGGCATCTTTGTATAGAAACTTAAGTTTTTGTCAAACGACAAGTTGTAGAGTTTGACATTTCTAGCAACTTTTGTTATTAGCACTTTGAATGGTTTGGAGAGGAAGAGGTCCAAAAGCTAAAATCAAAATCAGTAGCAATTCAAAATCACTTCAAAAACTCTAAGTGCTCTAGCAAATTATACTTGCTTACGCTTGATTAGGAGGCTTAGACACTAATCCAGAAAGGGAAAAGTCAAATTTTCCCTTGAAAGCTCAATTTTGGGTTAAATTTGAAACTAGGAATTTTGTATAGAAACTTAAGTTTTTGTCAAACGAAAAGTTGTAGAGTTTTACATTTCTAGCAACTTTTCTTATTAGCACTTTTATTGGTTTGGAGAGGAAGAGGTCAAAAAGCTAGAATCAAAATCAGTAGCAATTCAAAATCACTTCAAAAACTCTAAGTGCTCTAGCAAATTATACTTGGTTACACTTGATTAGGGGGCTTAGACACTAATCCAGCAAGTGAACAGTCAAATTTCCCTTGAAAGCTCAATTTTGGGTTAAATTCAAAACTTGAAATTTTGTATAGAAACTTAAGTTTTTATCAAACGAAAAGTTGTAGAGTTTTACATTTCTAGCAACTTTTCTAATTAGCACTTTGAATGGTTTGGAGGGGAAGAGGTTCACAAGCTAGAATGAAAATCAGTAGCAATTCAAAATTACTTCAAAAACTCTAAGTGCTCTAGCAAATTATACTTGGTTACACTTGATTAGGGGGCTTAGACACTAATCCAGCAAGTGAACAGTCAAATTTCCCTTGAAAGCTCAATTTTGGGTTAAATTCAAAACTTGAAATTTTGTATAGAAACTTAAGTTTTTATCAAACGAAAAGTTGTAGAGTTTTACATTTCTAGCAACTTTTCTAATTAGCACTTTGAATGGTTTGGAGGCGAAGAGGTTCACAACCTAGAATGAAAATCAGTAGCAATTCAAAATTACTTCAAAAACTCTAAGTGCTCTAGGAAATTATACTTGGTTACGCTTGATTAGGGGGCTTAGACACTAATCCAGCAAGTGAACAGTCAAATTTCCCTTGAAAGCTCAATTTTGGGTTAAATTCAAAACTTGAAATTTTGTATAGAAACTTAAGTTTTTATCAAACGAAAAGTTGTAGAGTTTTACATTTCTAGCAACTTTTCTAATTAGCACTTTGAATGGTTTGGAGGGGAAGAGGTTCACAAGCTAGAATGAAAATCAGTAGCAATTCAAAATTACTTCAAAAACTCTAAGTGCTCTAGCAAATTATACTTGGTTACACTTGATTAGGGGGCTTAGACACTAATCCAGCAAGTGAACAGTCAAATTTCCCTTGAAAGCTCAATTTTGGGTTAAATTCAAAACTGGAAATTTGTATAGAAACTTAAGTTTTTATCAAACGAAAAGTTGTAGAGTTTTACATTTCTAGCAACTTTTCTAATTAGCACTTTGAATGGTTTGGAGAGGAAGAGGTTCACAACCTAGAATGAAAATCAGTAGCAATTCAAAATTACTTCAAAAACTCTAAGTGCTCTAGGAAATTATACTTGGTTACGCTTGATTAGGGGGCTTAGACACTAATCCAGCAAGTGAACAGTCAAATTTCCCTTGAAAGCTCAATTTTGGGTTAAATTCAAAACTTGAAATTTTGTATAGAAACTTAAGTTTTTATCAAACGAAAAGTTGTAGAGTTTTACATTTCTAGCAACTTTTCTAATTAGCACTTTGAATGGTTTGGAGGGGAAGAGGTTCACAAGCTAGAATGAAAATCAGTAGCAATTCAAAATTACTTCAAAAACTCTAAGTGCTCTAGCAAATTATACTTGGTTACACTTGATTAGGGGGCTTAGACACTAATCCAGCAAGTGAACAGTCAAATTTCCCTTGAAAGCTCAATTTTAGGTTAAATTCAAAACTTGAAATTTTGTATAGAAACTTAAGTTTTTATCAAACGAAAAGTTGTAGAGTTTTACATTTCTAGCAACTTTTCTAATTAGCACTTTGAATGGTTTGGAGGCGAAGAGGTTCACAAGCTAGAATGAAAATCAGTAGCAATTCAAAATTACTTCAAAAACTCTAAGTGCTCTAGGAAATTATACTTGGTTACGCTTGATTAGGAGCCTTAGACACTAATCCAGCAAGTAAAAAGTCAAATTTGCCCTTGAAAGCTCAATTTTGGATTAAATTCGAAACATGAAATTTCGTATAGAAACTTAAGATTCTGTCAAACGAAAGGTTGTAGAGTTTGACATTTCTAGCAACTTTTGTTATTAGCACTTTGAATGGTTTGGAGAGGAAGAGGTCCAAAAGTTAGAATCAAAATCAGTAGCAATTCAAAATCACTTCAAGAACTCTAAGTGCTCTAGCAAATTATACTTGGTTACGCTTGATTAGGAGGCTTAGACACTAATCCAGCAAGTGAAAAGTCAAATTTGCCCTTGAAAGCTCAATTTTGGGTTAAATTCAAAACTTGGAATTTTGTATAGAAACTTAAGTTTTTGTCAAACGACAAGTTGTAGAGTTTTACATTTCTAGCAACTTTTCTAATTAGCACTTTGAATGGTTTGGAGAGGAAGAGGTTCACAAGCTAGAATCAAAATCAGTAGCAATTCAAAATTACTTCAAAAACTCTATGTGCTCTAGGAAATTATACTTGGTTACGCTTGATTAGGAGGCTTAGACACTAATCCAGCAAGTGAAAAGTCAAATTTGCATGTACAATGCCAAGTGGCAAATTTTTTGAAGTGCTACATTCAAAACTTGGAATTTTGTATAGAAACTTAAGTTTTTGTCAAACGACAAGTTGTAGAGTTTTACATTTCTAGCAACTTTTCTAATTAGCACTTTGAATGGTTTGGAGAGGAAGAGGTTCACAAGCTAGAATCAAAATCAGTAGCAATTCAAAATTACTTCAAAAACTCTAAGTGCTCTAGGAAATTATACTTGGTTACGCTTGATTAGGAGCCTTAGACACTAATCCAGCAAGTAAAAAGTCAAATTTGCCCTTGAAAGCTCAATTTTGGGTTAAATTCGAAACATGAAATTTCGTATAGAAACTTAAGATTCTGTCAAACGAAAGGTTGTAGAG
>NC_028454.1:21298239-21298998 GCF_000263155.2 Setaria italica
GCTCAATTTTGGTTTAAATTCGAAACTTGGAATTTTGTATAGAAACTTAAGTTTTTGTCAAACGACAAGTTGTAGAGTTTTACATTTCTAGCAACTTTTCTTATTAGCACTTTTATTGGTTTGGAGGGGAAGAGGTTCACAAAGCTAGAATGAAAATCAGTAGCAATTCAAAATCACTTCAAAAACTCTAAGTGCTCTAGCAAATTATACTTGGTTACACTTGATTAGGGGGCTTAGACACTAATCCAGCAAGTGAACAGTCAAATTTCCCTTGAAAGCTCAATTTTGGGTTAAATTCAAAACTTCAAATTTTGTATAGAAACTTAAATTTTTATCAAACGAAAAGTTGTAGAGTTTTACATTTCTAGCAACTTTTCTAATTAGCACTTTGAATGGTTTGGAGGCGAAGAGGTTCACAACCTAGAATGAAAATCAGTAGCAATTCAAAATTACTTCAAAAACTCTAAGTGCTCTAGGAAATTATACTTGGTTACGCTTGATTAGGGGGCTTAGACACTAATCCAGCAAGTGAACAGTCAAATTTCCCTTGAAAGCTCAATTTTGGGTTAAATTTCAAAAACTTGGAATTTTGTATATAAACTTAAGTTTTTATCAAACGAAAAGATGTAGAGTTTTACATTTCTAGCAACTTTTCTAATTAGCACTTGAATGGTTTGGAGGGGAAGAGGTTCACAAGCTAGAATGAAAATCAGTAGCAATTCAAAATTACTTCAAAAACTCTAAGTGCTCTAGCAATTT
>NC_028454.1:21300085-21304679 GCF_000263155.2 Setaria italica
CAAAAACTCTAAGTGCTCTAGCAAATTATACTTGGTTACGCTTGATTAGGAGGCTTAGACACTAATCCAGCAAGTGAAAAGTCAAATTTGCCCTTAACAACTCAATTTTGGGTTAAATTCGAAACATGAAATTTCGTATAGAAACTTAAGATTCTGTCAAATGAAAGGTTGTAGAGTTTTACATTTCTAGCGACTTTTCTTATTAGCACTTTGAATAGTTTGGAGAAGAAGGCGTCCAAAAGCTAGAATCAAAATCTGTAGCAATTCAAAATAACTTCAAAAACTCTAAGTGCTCCTGCAAATTATACTTGGTTACGCCTGATTAGGAGGCTTAGACACTAATCCAGCAAGTGAAAAGTCAAATTTGCCCTTGAAATCTCAATTTTGGATTAAATTCGAAACTTGAAATTTTGGATAGAAACTTAAGTTTTTGTCAAACGAAAAGTTGTAGAGTTTTACATTTCTAGCAACTTTTCTAATAAGGACTTTGGATGGTTTGGAGAGGAAGAGGTTCAAAAGCTAGAATCAAAATCAGTAGCAATTCAAAATCACTTCAAACACTCTAAGTGCTCTAGCAAATTATACTTGGTTACGCTTGATTAGGAGGCTTAGACACTACTCCAGCAAGTGAAAAGTTAAATTTGCCCTCACGAAACTCAATTTTGGGTTAATTCAAACTTGAATTTTGTATCGAAACCTAAGTTTTTGTCAAACTAAAGTTGTAGGAGTTTTACATTTCTAGCAACTTTTCTTATTAGCACTTTGAATGGTTTGGAGGGGAAGAGGTTCACATGCTAGAATCAAAATCAGTAGCAATTCAAAATCACTTCAAAAACTCTAAGTGCTCTAGCAAATTATACTTGGTTACGCTTGATTAGGAGGCTTAGACACTAATCCAGCAAGTGAAAAGTCAAATTTGCCCTTAACAACTCAATTTTGGGTTAAATTCGAAACTTGAAATTTCGTATAGAAACTTAAGATTCCGACAAACCAAAGGTTGTAGAGTTTTACATTTCTAGCAACTTTTCTTATTAGCACTTTGAATGGTTTGGAGGGGAAGAGGTTCACAAGCTAGAATCAAAATCAGTAGCAATTCAAATTAACATCAAAAACTCTAAGTGCTCTAGCAAATTATACTTGGTTACGCTTGATTAGGAGGCTTAGACACTAATCCAGCAAGTGAAAAGTCAAATTTGCCCCTGAAACCTCAATTTTGGGTTAAATTCAAAACTTGAAATTTTGTATAGAAACTTAAGTTTTTGTCTAATGAAAAGTTGTAGAGTTTTACATTTCTAGCAACTTTTCTAATTAGCACTTTGAATGGTTTGGAGGGGAAGAGGTTCACAAGCTAGAATCAAAATCAGTAGCAATTCAAAATTACTTCAAAAACTCTAAGTGCTCTAGCAAATTATACTTGATTACGCTTGATTAGGAGGCTTAGACACTAATCCGGCAAGGTGAAAAATCAGATTTGCCCTTGAAAGCTCAATTTTGGGTTAAATTCAAAACTTGAAATTTTGTATAGAAACTTAAGTTTTTGTCAAACGAAAAGTTGTAGAGTTTTACATTTCTAGCAACTGTTCTAATTAGCACTTTGAATGGTTTGGAGGGGAAGAGGTTCACAAGCTAAATCAAAATCAGTAGCAATTCAAAATTACTTCAAAAACTCTAAGTGCTCTAGCAAATTATACTTGGTTACGCTTGATTAGGAGGCTTAGACGCTAATCCAGCAAGGGAAAAGTCAAATTTTCCCTTGAAAGCTCAATTTTGGGTTAAATTTGAAACTTGGAATTTTGTATAGAAACTTAAGTTTTTGTCAAACGAAAAGTTGTAGAGTTTTACATTTCTAGCAACTTTCCTTATTAGCACTTTTATTGGTTTGGAGAGGAAGAGGTCAAAAAGCTAGAATCAAAATCAGTAGCAATTCAAAATCACTTCACAAACTCTAAGTGCTCTAGCAAATTATACTTGGCTACGCTTGATTACGAGGCTTAGACACTAATCCTGCAAGTGAAAAGTCAAATTTGCCCTTAACAACTCAATTTTGGGTTAAATTCGAAACTTGAAATTTTTTATAGAAACTTAAGATTCTGTCAAACGAAAGGTTGGACAGTTTTACATTTCTAGCAACTTTTCGTATTAGCACTTTGAATGGTTTGGAGAAGAAGAGGTGCAAAAGCTAGAATCCAATCAGTAGCATTCAAATCACTTCAAAAACTCTAAGTGCTCTAGCAAATTATACTTGGTTACGCTTGATTAGGAGGCTTAGACGCTAATCCAGCAAGTGAAAAGTCAAATTTGCCCCTAAAAGCTCAATTTTAGGTCAAATTAAAAACTTTAAATTTTGTATAGAAACCTATGTTTTTCTCAAACTAAAAGTTGTAGAGTTTTACATTTCTAGCAACTTTTCTTATTAGCACCTTGAATGGTTTGGAGGGGAAGAGGTTCACAAGCTAGAATCAAAATCAGTAACAATTCAAATTTGCTTAAAAAACTCTAAGTGCTCTAGCAAATTATACTTGGTTACGCTTGATTAGGAGGCTTAGACAGTAATCCAGCAAGTGAAATGTCAAATTTGCCCTTAACAACTCAATTATGGGTTAAATTCAAGACTTCAAATTTCGTATAGAAACTTAAGATTCTGTAAAACGAAAGGTTATAGAGTTTTACATTTCTAGCAACTTTTCTTATTAGCACTTTGAATGGTTTGGAGAGGAAGAGGTCCAAAAGCTAGAATCAAAATCAGTAGCAATTCAAAATCACTTCAAAAACTCTAAGTTCTTTAGCAAATTATACTTGGTTACGCTTGATTAGGAGGCTTAGACACTAATCCAGCAAGTGAAAAGTCAAATTTGCCCTTGAAAGCTCAATTTTGGGTTAAATTCGAAACTTGAAATTTTGTATAGAAAGTTAAGTTTTTGTCAAACAAAAAGTTGTAGAGTTTTACATTTCTAGCAACTTTTCTAATAAGGACTTTGGATGGTTTGGAGAGGAAGAGGTGCAAAAGCTAGAATCAAAATTAGTAGCAATTCAAAATCACTTCAAAAACTCTAAGTGCTCTAGCAAATTATACTTGATTACGCTTGATTAGGAGGCTTAGACACTAATCCAGCAAGTCAAAAGTCAAATTTGCCCTTAAAAGCTCAATTTTAGGTTAAATTCAAAACTTGAAATTTTTTATAGAAACCTAAGTTTGTGTCAAACTAAAAGTTGTAGAGTTTTACATTTCTAGCAACTTTTCTTATTAGCACTTTCAATGGTTTGGAGGTGAAGAGGTTCACAAGCTAGAATCAAAATCAGTAGTAATTAAAAATCACTTCAAAAACTCTAAGTGCTCTAGCAAATTATACTTGGTTACGCTTGATTAGGAGGCTTAGACACTAATCCAGCAAGTGAAAAGTCAAATTTGCCCTTAACAACTCAATTTTGGGTTAAATTCGAAACATGAAATTTCGTATAGAAACTTAAGATTCCGACAAACCAAAGGTTGTAGAGTTTTACATTTCTAGCAACTTTTCTTATTAGCACTTTGAATGGTTTGGAGGGGAAGAGGTTCACAAGCTAGAATCAAAATCAGTAGCAATTCAAATTAACATCAAAAACTCTAAGTGCTCTAGCAAATTATACTTGGTTACGCTTGATTAGGAGGCTTAGACCCTAATCCAGCAAGTGAAAAGTCAAATTTGCCCCTGAAACCTCAATTTTGGGTTAAATTCAAAACTTGAAATTTTGTATAGAAACTTAAGTTTTTGTCTAATGAAAAGTTGTAGAGTTTTACATTTCTAGCAAATTTTCTAATTAGCACTTTGAATGGTTTGGAGGGGAAAAGGTTTAAAAGCTAGAATGAAAATCGGTAGCAATTCAAAATTACTTCAAAAACTCTAAGTGCTCTAGCAAATTATACTTGGTTACGCTTGATTAGGAGGCTTAGACACTAATCCAGCAAGTGAAAAGTCAAATTTGCCCTTGAAAGCTCAATTTTGGGTTAAATTCAAAACTTGAAATTTTGTATAGAAACTTAAGTTTTTGTCAAACGAAAAGTTGTAGAGTTTTACATTTCTAGCAACTTTTCTAATTAGCACTTTGAATGGTTTGGAGGGGAAGAGGTTCACAAGCTAGAATCAAAATCAGTAGCAATTCAAAATTACTTCAAAAACTCTAAGTGCTCTAGCAAATTATACTTGGTTACACTTGATTAGTAGGCTTAGACACTAATCCAGCAAGTGAAAAGTCAAATTTGCCCCTGAAACCTCAATTTTGGGTTAAATTCAAAACTTGAAATTTTGTATAGAAACTTAAGTTTTTGTCTAATGAAAAGTTGTAGAGTTTTACATTTCTAGCAACTTTTCTAATTAGCACTTTGAATGGTTTGGAGGGGAAGAGGTTCACAAGCTAGAATCAAAATCAGTAGCAATTCAAAATTACTTCAAAAACTCTAAGTGCTCTAGCAAATTATACTTGATTACGCTTGATTAGGAGGCTTAGACACTAATCCGGCAAGTGAAAAATCAGATTTGCCCTTGAAAGCTCAATTTTGGGTTAAATTCAAAACTTGAAATTTTGTATAGAAACTTAAGTTTTTGTCAAACGAAAA
>NC_028454.1:21305000-21306152 GCF_000263155.2 Setaria italica
TGATTGGTTTGGAGAGGAAGAGGTCCAAAAGCTATAATAAAAATCAGTAGCAATTCAAAATCACTTCAAAAACTCTAAGTGCTCTAGCAAATTATACTTGGTTACGCTTGATTAGGAGGCTTACACACTAATCCAGCAAGTGAAAAGTCAAATTTGCCCTTGAAAGCTCAATTTTGGGTTAAATTCGAAACTTGGAATTTTGTATAGAAACTTAAGTTTTTGTCAAACGAAAAGTTGTAGAGTTTTACATTTCTAGCAACTTTTGTTATTAGCACTTTGAATGGTTTGGAGAGGAAGAGGTCCAAAAGCTAGAATCAAAATCAGTAGCAATTCAAAATCACTTCAAAAACTTTAAGTGCTCTAGCAAATTATACTTGGTTACACTTGATTAGGAGGCTTAGACACTAATCCAGCAAGTGAAAAGTCAAATTTGTCCTTGAAAGCTCAATTTTGGGTTAAATTCAAAACTTGAAATTTTGTATAGAAACTTAAGTTTTCGTCACACGAAAAGTTGTGGCGGTTCTATAAGTTTCATGGTTCTAATTAGGACTTTGGATGGTTTGGAGGGGAAGAGGTTCACAAGCTAGAATGAAAATCAGTAGCAATTCAAAATTACTTCAAAAACTCTAAGTGCTCTAGGAAATTATACTTGGTTACGCTTGATTGGGAGGCTTAGACACCAATCCAGCAAGGGACAAGTCAAATTTGTCCGTTAAAGCTCAATTTTGGGTTAAATTTGAAACTTGGAATTTGTTATAGAAATTTAAGTTTTTGTCAAATGAAAAGTTGTAGAGTTTTACATTTCTAGCAACTTTTCTTATTAGCACTTTGATTGGTTTGGAGAGGAAGAGGTCCAAAAGCTATAATCAAAATCAGTAGCAATTCAAAATCACTTCAAAAACTCTAAGTGCTCTAGCAAATTATACTTGGTTACGCTTGATTAGGAGGCTTAGACACTAATCCAGCAAGTGAAAAGTCAAATTTGCCTTTAACAACTCAATTTTGGGTTAAATTTGAAATTTGAAATTTCGTATAGAAACTTAAGATTCTGTCAAACGAAAGGTTGTAGAGTTTTACATTTCTAGCAACTTTTCTTATTAGCACATTGATTGGTTTGTAGAGGAAGAGGTCCAAAAGCTATAATGAAAATCA
>NC_028454.1:21306252-21308568 GCF_000263155.2 Setaria italica
CTCTAGGAAATTATACTTGGTTACGCTTGATTAGGAGGCTTAGACACCAATCCAGCAAGGGACAAGTCAAATTTGTCCGTTAAAGCTCAATTTTGGGTTCAATTTGAAACTTGGAATTTGTTATAGAAACTTAAGTTTTTGTCAAACGAAAAGTTGTAGAGTTTTACATTTCTAGCAACTTTGCTTATTAGCACTTTGATTGGTTTTAGAGGAAGAGGTCCAAAAGCTATAATCAAAATCAGTAGCAATTCAAAATTACTTCAAAAACTCTAAGTGCTCTAGCAAATTATACTTGGTTACGCTTGATTAGGAGGCTTAGACACTAATCCAGCAAGTGAAAAGTCAAATTTGCCTTTAACAACTCAATTTTGGGTTAAATTTGAAATTTGAAATTTCGTATTTTTTACTTAAGATTTTGTCAAATGTAAGGTTGTAGAGTTTTACATTTCTAGCAACTTTTCTTATTAGCACTTTGAATGGTTTGGAGAAGAAGACGTCCAAAAGCTAGAATCAAAATCAGTAGCAATTCAAAATCACTTCAAAAACTCTAAGTGCTCTAGCAAATTATACTTGGTTACGCTTGATTAGGAGGCTTAGACACTAGTCCAACAAGTGAAAGTCAAATTTGCCCTTGAAAGCTCAATTTTGGGTTAAATTCGAAACTTGGAATTTTGTATAGAAACTTAAGTTTTTGTCAAACGAAAAGTGTAGAGTTTACATTTCTAGCAACTTTCCCTTATAGCACTTGAATGGTTTGGAGAGGAAGAGGTCCAAAAGCTAGAATCAAAATCAGTAGAAATTCAAAATCACTTCAAAAACTCTAAGTGCTCTAGCAAATTATACTTGGTTACGCTTGATTAGGAGGCTTAGACACTAATCCAGCAAGTGAAAAGTCAAATTTGTCTTGAAGCTCATTTTGGTAAATCAAAACTGAAATTGTATAGAAACTTAAGTTTTTGTCAAATGAAAAGTTGTAGAGTTTTACATTTCTAGCAACTTTTCTTATTAGCACTTTGATTGGTTTGGAGAAGAAGAGGTCAAAAAGCTAGAATCAAAATCAGTAGCAATTCAAAATCACTTCAAAAACTCTAAGTGCTCTAGCAAATTATACTTGGTTACGCATGATTTGGAGGCTTAGACACTAATCCAACAAGGGAAAAGTCAAATTTGCCCTTGAAAGCTCAATTTTGGGTTAAATTCAAAACTTGAAATTTTGTATAGAAACTTAAGTTTTTTTCAAACGAAAAGTTGTAGAGTTTTACATTTCTAGCAAATTTTCTAATTAGCACTTTGAATGGTTTGGAGGGGAAAAGGTTTAAAAGCTAGAATGAAAATCGGTAGCAATTCAAAATTACTTCAAAAACTCTAAGTGCTCTAGCAAATTATACTTGGTTACGCTTGATTAGGAGGCTTAGACACTAATCCAGCAAGTGAAAAGTCAAATTTGCCCTTGAAAGCTCAATTTTGGGTTAAATTCAAAACTTGAAATTTTGTATAGAAACTTAAGTTTTTGTCAAACGAAAAGTTGTAGAGTTTTACATTTCTAGCAACTTTTCTAATTAGCACTTTGAATGGTTTGGAGGGGAAGAGGTTCACAAGCTAGAATCAAAATCAGTAGCAATTCAAAATTACTTCAAAAACTCTAAGTGCTCTAGCAAATTATACTTGGTTACACTTGATTAGTAGGCTTAGACACTAATCCAGCAAGTGAAAAGTCAAATTTGCCCCTGAAACCTCAATTTTGGGTTAAATTCAAAACTTGAAATTTTGTATAGAAACTTAAGTTTTTGTCTAATGAAAAGTTGTAGAGTTTTACATTTCTAGCAACTTTTCTAATTAGCACTTTGAATGGTTTGGAGGGGAAGAGGTTCACAAGCTAGAATCAAAATCAGTAGCAATTCAAAATTACTTCAAAAACTCTAAGTGCTCTAGCAAATTATACTTGGTTACACTTGATTAGTAGGCTTAGACAGCTAATCCGGCAAGTGAAAAATCAGATTTGCCCCTGAAAAGCTCAAATTTTGGGTTAAATTCAAAACATGAAATTTTGTATAGAAACTTAAGTTTTTGTCAAACGAAAAGTCGTAGAGTTTTACATTTCTAGCAACCGTTCTAATTAGCACTTTGAAAGGTCTGGAGGGGAAGAGGTTCACAAGCTAGAATCAAAATCAGTAGCAATTCAAAATTACTTCAAAAACTCTAAGTGCTCTAGCAAATTATACTTGGTTACGCTTGATTAGGAGGCTTAGACGCTAATCCAGCAAGGGAAAAGTCAAATTTTCCCTTGAAAGCTCAATTTTGGGTTAAATTTGAAAC
>NC_028454.1:21310936-21311804 GCF_000263155.2 Setaria italica
TTAGACACTAATCCAGCAAGTGAAAAGTCAAATTTGCCCTTAACAACTCAATTTTGGCGTTAAATTCGAAACTTGAAATTTCGTATAGAAACTTAAGATTCCGACAAACCAAAGGTTGTAGAGTTTTACATTTCTAGCAACTTTTCTTATTAGCACTTTGAATGGTTTGGAGGGGAAGAGGTTCACAAGCTAGAATCAAAATCAGTAGCAATTCAAATTAACTTCAAAAACTCTAAGTGCTCTAGCAAATTATACTTGGTTACGCTTGATTAGGAGGCTTAGACACTAATCCAGCAAGTGAAAAGTCAAATTTGCCCTTAACAACTGAATTTTGGGTTAAATTCAAACTTGAAATTTCGTATAGAAACTTAAGATTCTGACAAACCAAAGGTTGTAGAGTTTTACATTTCTAGCAACTTTTCTTATTAGCACTTTGAATGGTTTGGAGAGGAAGAGGTCCAAAAGCTAGAATCAAAATGTGTAGCAATTCAAAATCACTTCAAAAACTCTAAGTGCTCTAGCAAATTATACTTGGTTACGCTTGATTAGGAGGCTTAGACACTAATCCAGCAAGTGAAAAGTCAAATTTGCCCTTAACAACTCAATTTTGGGTTAAATTCGAAACTTGAAATTTCGTATAGAAACTTAAGATTCTGACAAACCAAAGGTTGTAGAGTTTTACATTTCTAGCAACTTTTCTTATTAGCACTTTGAATGGTTTGGAGAGGAAGAGGTCCAAAAGCTAGAATCAAAATCAGTAGCAATTCAAAATCACTTCAAAAACTCTAAGTGCTCTAGCAAATTATACTTGGTTACGCTTGATTAGAGGCTTAGACACTAATCCAGCAAGTGAAAAGTCAAATTTGCC
>NC_028454.1:21312912-21319437 GCF_000263155.2 Setaria italica
CTTAACAACTCAATTTTGGGTTAAATTCGAAACTTGAAATTTCGTATAGAAACTTAAGATTCTGACAAACCAAAGGTTGTAGAGTTTTACATTTCTAGCAACTTTTCTTATTAGCACTTTGAATGGTTTGGAGAGGAAGAGGTCCAAAAGCTAGAATCAAAATCAGTAGCAATTCAAAATCACTTCAAAAACTCTAAGTGCTCTAGCAAATTATACTTGGTTACGCTTGATTAGGAGGCTTAGACACTAATCCAGCAAGTGAAAAGTCAAATTTGCCCATAACAACTTAATTTTGTTTTAAATTCGAAACTTGAAATTTCGTATAGAAACTTAAGATTCTGTCAAACGAAAGGTTGTACAGTTTTACATTTCTAGCAACTTTTCGTATTAGCACTTTGAATGGTTTGGAGAAGAAGAGGTCAAAAGCTAGAATCAAAATCAGTAGCAATTCCAAATCACTTCAAACACTCTAAGTGCTCAAGCAAATTATACTTGGTTACGCTTGATTAGGAGGCGTAGACACTAATCCAGCAAGTGAAAAGTTAAATTTGCCCTCAAGAAACTCAATATTGGGTTAAATTCAAAACTTGAAATTTTGTATAGAAACCTAAGTTTTTGTTAAACTAAAAGTTGTAGAGTTTTACATTTCTAGCAACTTTTCTTATTAGCACTTTGAATGGTTTGGAGGGGAAGAGGTTCACAAGCTAGAATCAAAATTAGTACCAATTCAAATTAACTTCAAAAACTCTAAGTGCTCCAGCAAATTATACTTGGTTACGCTTGATTAGGAGGCTTAGACACTAATCTAGCAAGTGAAAAGTAAAATTTTCCCTTAACAACTCAATTTTGGGTTAAATTCGAAACATGAAATTTTGTATAGAAACTTAGGATTCTTTCAAACTAAAAGTTGTAGAGTTTTACATTTCTAGCAACTTTTCTTATTAGCACTTTCAATGGTTTGGAGGGGAAGAGGTCCACAAGCTAGAATCAAAATCAGTAGCAATTAAAAATCACTTCAAAAACTGTAAGTGCTCTAGCAAATTATACTAGGTTACGCTTGATTACGAGGCTTAGACACTAATCTAGTAAGTGAAAAGTTAAATTTGCCCTTAAAAACTCAATTTTAGGTTAAATTCAAAACTTGAAATTTTTTATAGAAACCTAAGTTTGTGTCAAACTAAAAGTTGTAGAGTTTTACATTTCTAGCAACTTTTCTAATAAGGACTTTGGATGGTTTGGAGAGGAAGAGGTTCACAAGCTAGAATCAAAATCAGTAGCAATTCAAAATTACTTCAAAAACTCTAAGTGCTCTAGCAAATTATACTTGGTTACGCTTGATTAGGAGGCTTAGACACTAATCCAGCAAGTGAAAAGTTAAATTTGCCCTCAAGAAACTCAATTTTGGGTTAAATTCAAAACTTGAAATTTTGTATCGAAACCTAAGTTTTTGTCAAACTAAAAGTTGTAGAGTTTTACATTTCTAGCAACTTTTCTTATTAGCACTTTGAATGGTTTGGAGGGGAAGAGGTTCACATGCTAGAATCAAAATCAGTAGCAATTCAAAATCACTTCAAAAACTCTAAGTGCTCTGGCAAATTATACTTGGTTACGCTTGATTAGGAGGCTTAGACACTAATCCAGCGAGTGAAAAGTCAAATTTGCCCTTAACAACTCAATTTTTGGGTTAAATTCGAAAACTTGAAATTTCGTATAGAAAACTTAAGATTCCGACAAAACCAAAGGTTGTAGAGTTTTACATTTTCTAGCAACTTTTCTTATTAGCACTTTGAATGGTTTGGAGGGGAAGAGGTTCACAAGCTAGAATCAAAATCAGTAGCAATATCAAAATCAACTTCAAAAACTCTAAGTGCTCTAGCAAATATACTTGGTACGCTTGATTAGGAGGCTAAGACACTAATCCAGCAAGTGAAAAGTCAAATTTGCCCTTTAACAACTCAATTTTGGGTTAAATTCGAAACTTGAAATTTCGTATAGAAACTTAAGATTCTGACAAACCAAAGGTTGTAGAGTTTTACATTTCTAGCAACTTTTCTTATTAGCACTTTGAATGGTTTGGAGAGGAAGAGATCCAAAAGCTAGAATCAAAATCAGTAGCAATTCAAAATCACTTCAAAAACTCTAAGTGCTCTAGCAAATTATACTTGGTTACGCTTGATTAGGAGGCTTAGACACTAATCCAGCAAGTGAAAAGTCAAATTTGCCCATAACAACTTAATTTTGTTTTAAATTCGAAACTTGAAATTTCGTATAGAAACTTAAGATTCTGTCAAACGAAAGGTTGTACAGTTTTACATTTCTAGCAACTTTTCGTATTAGCACTTTGAATGGTTTGGAGAAGAAGAGGTCAAAAGCTAGAATCAAAATCAGTAGCAATTCCAAATCACTTCAAACACTCTAAGTGCTCAAGCAAATTATACTTGGTTACGCTTGATTAGGAGGCGTAGACACTAATCCAGCAAGTGAAAAGTTAAATTTGCCTTCAAGAAACTCAATATTGGGTTAAATTCAAAACTTGAAATTTTGTATAGAAACCTAAGTTTTTGTCAAACTAAAAGTTGTAGAGTTTTACATTTCTAGCAACTTTTCTTATTAGCACTTTGAATGGTTTGGAGAGGAAGAGATCCAAAAGCTAGAATCAAAATCAGTAGCAATTCAAAATCACTTCAAAAACTCTAAGTGCTCTAGCAAATTATACTTGGTTACGATTGATTAGGAGGCTTAGACACTAATCCAGCAAGTGAAAAGTAAAATTTGCCCTTAACAACTTAATTTTGGTTTAAATTCGAAACTTGAAATTTCGTATAGAAACTTAAGATTCTGACAAACCAAAGGTTGTAGAGTTTTACATTTCTAGCAACTTTTCTTATTAGCACTTTGAATGGTTTGGAGAGGAAGAGGTCCAAAAGCTAGAATCAAAATCAGTAGCAATTCAAAATCACTTCAAAAACTCTAAGTGCTCTAGCAAATTATACTTGGTTACGATTGATTAGGAGGCTTAGACACTAATCCAGCAAGTGAAAAGTAAAATTTGCCATTAACAACTTAATTTTGGTTTCAATTCGAAACTTGAAATTTCGTATAGAAACTTAAGATTCTGTCAAACGAAAGGTTGTACAGTTTTACATTTCTAGCAACTTTTTGTATTAGCACTTTGAATGGTTTGGAGAAGAAGAGGTCAAAAGCTAGAATCAAAATCAGTAGCAATTCAAAATCACTTCAAACACTCTAAGTGCTCTAGCAAATTATACTTGGTTACGCTTGATTAGGAGGCTTAGACACTAATCCAGCAAGTGAAAAGTTAAATTTGCCCTCAAGAAACTCAATTTTGGGTTAAATTCAAAACTTGAAATTTTATATAGAAACCTAAGTTTTTGTCAAACTAAAATTTGTAGAGTTTTACATTTCTAGCAACTTTTCTTATTAGCACTTTGAATGGTTTTGAGGGGAAGTGGTTCACAAGCTAGAATCAAAATCAGTAGCAATTCAAAATCACTTCAAAAACTTTAAGTGCTCTAGCAAATTATACATGGTTACGCTTGATTACGAGGCTTAGACACTAATCTAGCAAGTGAAAAGTCAAATTTGCCCTGAACAACTCAATTTTGGGTTAAATTCGAAACTTGAAATTTTGTATAGAAACTTAGGATTCTTTTAAACTAAAAGTTGTAGAGTTTTACATTTCTAGCAACTTTTCTTATTAGCACTTTCAATGGTTTGGAGGGGAAGAGGTCCACAAGCTAGAATCAAAATCAGTAGCAATTAAAAATAACTTCAAAAACTGTAAGTGCTCTAGCAAATTATACTTGGTTACGCTTGATTACGAGGCTTAGACACTAATCTAGTAAGTGAAAAGTTAAATTTGCCCTTAAAAACTCAATTTTAGGTTAAATTCAAAACTTGAAATTTTTATAGAAACCTAAGTTTGTGTCTACTAAAAGTTGTAGAGTTTTACTTTTCTAGCAACTTTTCTAGTAAGGACTTTGGATGGTGTGGAGAGGAAGAGGTTCACAAGCTAGAATCAGAATCAGTAGCAATTCAAAATTACTTCAAAAACTCTAATTGCTCTATGAGATTATACTTGGTTACGCTGGATTAGGAGGCCTAAACTCTAATCCTGCCTGCGAAACGTTAAATTTGCCCTTTTCAAACTTTTACTTGGGTGAGATCTGCTCTGTGAAATTTTGTATCGAAACCTAAGTTTTTGTCAAACTAAAAGTTGTAGAGTTTTACATTTCTACCAACTTTTCTTATTAGCACTTTGAATGGTTTGGAGGGGAAGAGGTTCACATGCTAGAATCAAAATCAGTAGCAATTCAAAATCACTTCAAAAACTCTAAGTGCTCTAGCAAATTATACTTGGTTACGCTTGATTAGGAGGCTTAGACACTAATCCAGCAAGTGAAAAGTCAAATTTGCCCTTAACAACTCAATTTTGGGTTAAATTCGAAAATTGAAATTTCGTATAGAAACTTAAGATTCTGACAAACCAAAGGTTGTAGAGTTTTACATTTCTATCAACTTTTCTTATTAGCACTTTGAATGGTTTGGAGGGGAAGAGGTTCACAAGCTAGAATCAAAATCAGTAGCAATTCAAATTAACTTCAAAAACTCTAAGTGCTCTAGCAAATTATACTTGGTTACGCTTGATTAGGAGGCTTAGACACTAATCCAGCAAGTGAAAAGTCAAATTTGCCCTTAACAACTCAATTTTGGGTTAAATTCGAAACTTGAAATTTCGTATAGAAACTTAAGATTCTGACAAACCAAAGGTTGTAGAGTTTTACATTTCTAGCAACTTTTCTTATTAGCACTTTGAATGGTTTGGAGAGGAAGAGATCCAAAAGCTAGAATCAAAATCAGTAGCAATTCAAAATCACTTCAAAAACTCTAAGTGCTCTAGCAAATTATACTTGGTTACGCTTGATTAGGAGGCTTAGACACTAATCCAGCAAGTGAAAAGTCAAATTTGCCCATAACAACTTAATTTTGTTTTAAATTCGAAACTTGAAATTTCGTATAGAAACTTAAGATTCTGTCAAACGAAAGGTTGTACAGTTTTACATTTCTAGCAACTTTTCGTATTAGCACTTTGAATGGTTTGAGAAGAAGAGGTCAAAAGCTAGAATCAAAATCAGTAGCAATTCCAAATCACTTCAACACTCTAAGTGCTCAAGCAAATTATACTTGGTTACGCTTGATTAGGAGGCGTAGACACTAATCCAGCAAGTGAAAAGTTAAATTTGCCCTCAAGAAACTCAATATTGGGTTAAATTCAAAACTTGAAATTTTGTATAGAAACCTAAGTTTTTGTCAAACTAAAAGTTGTAGAGTTTTACATTTCTAGCAACTTTTCTTATTAGCACTTTGAATGGTTTGGAGAGGAAGAGATCCAAAAGCTAGAATCAAAATCAGTAGCAATTCAAAATCACTTCAAAAACTCTAAGTGCTCTAGCAAATTATACTTGGTTACGATTGATTAGGAGGCTTAGACACTAATCCAGCAAGTGAAAAGTAAAATTTGCCCTTAACAACTTAATTTTGGTTTAAATTCGAAACTTGAAATTTCGTATAGAAACTTAAGATTCTGACAAACCAAAGGTTGTAGAGTTTTACATTTCTAGCAACTTTTCTTATTAGCACTTTGAATGGTTTGGAGAGGAAGAGGTCCAAAAGCTAGAATCAAAATCAGTAGCAATTCAAAATCACTTCAAAAACTCTAAGTGCTCTAGCAAATTATACTTGGTTACGATTGATTAGGAGGCTTAGACACTAATCCAGCAAGTGAAAAGTAAAATTTGCCATTAACAACTTAATTTTGGTTTCATTTGGAAAATTTAAATTCGAAACTTGAAATTTTGGATAGAAACTTAAGTTTTTGTCAAACGAAAAGTTGTAGAGTTTTACATTTCTAGCAACTTTTCTAATAAGGACTTTGGATGGTTTGGAGAGGAAGAGGTTCAAAAGCTAGAATCAAAATCAGTAGCAATTCAAAATCACTTCAAACACTCTAAGTGCTCTAGCAAATTATACTTGGTTACGCTTGATTAGGAGGCTTAGACACTACTCCAGCAAGTTAAAAGTTAAATTTGCCCTCACGAAACTCAATTTTGGGTTAAATTCAAAACTTGAAATTTTGTATCGAAACCTAAGTTTTTGTCAAACTAAAAGTTGTAGAGTTTTACATTTCTAGCAACTTTTCTTATTAGCACTTTGAATGGTTTGGAGGGGAAGAGGTTCACATGCTAGAATCAAAATCAGTAGCAATTCAAAATCACTTCAAAAACTCTAAGTGCTCTAGCAGATTATACATGGTTACGCTTGATTACGAGGCTTAGACACTAATCCAGCAGATGAAAAGTCAAATTTGCCCATAACAACTCAATTTTGGGTTAAATTCGAAACTTGAAATTTCGTATAGAAACTTAAGATTCTGACAAACCAAAGGTTGTAGAGTTTTACATTTCTAGCATATTTTCTTATTAGCACTTTGAAGGTTTGGAGAGG
>NC_028454.1:21319537-21322021 GCF_000263155.2 Setaria italica
GCTCTAGCCAAATTATACATGGTTACGCTTGATTAGGAGGCCTTAGACACTAATCTAGCAAGTGAAAAGTCAAATTTGCCCTGAACAACTCAATCTTGGGTTAAATTCGAAACTTGAAATTTTGTATAGAAACTTAGGATTCTTTTAAACTAAAAGTTGTAGAGTTTTACATTTCTAGCAACTTTTCTTATTAGCACTTTCAATGGTTTGGAGGGGAAGAGGTCCACAAGCTAGAATCAAAATCAGTAGCAATTAAAAATAACTTCAAAAACTGTAAGTGCTCTAGCAAATTATACTTGGTTACGCTTGATTACGAGGCTTAGACACTAATCTAGTAAGTGAAAAGTTAAATTTGCCCTTAAAAACTCAATTTTAGGTTAAATTCAAAACTTGAAATTTTTTATAGAAACCTAAGTTTGTGTCAAACTAAAAGTTGTAGAGTTTTACATTTCTAGCAACTTTTCTAATAAGGACTTTGGATGGTTTGGAGAGGAAGAGGTTCAAAAGCTAGAATCAAAATCAGTAGCAATTCAAAATCACTTCAAACACTCTAAGTGCTCTAGCAAATTATACTTGGTTACGCTTAATTAGGAGGCTTAGACTCTAATCCAGCAAGTGAAAAGTCAAATTTGCCCTCAAAAAACTCAATTTTGGGTTAAATTCAAAACATGAAATTTTGTATAGAAACCTAAGTTTTTGTCAAACTAAAAGTTGTAGAGTTTTACATTTCTAGCAACTTTTCTTATTAGCACTTTGAATGGTTAGGAGGGGAAGAGGTTCACAAGCTAGAATCAAAATCAGTAGCAATTCAAAATCACTTCAAAAACTCTAAGTGCTCTAGCAAATTATACTTGGTTGCGCTTGATTACGAGGCTTAGACACTAATCCAGCAAGTGAAAAGTCAAATTTGCCCTTAACAACTCAATTTTGGGTTAAATTCGAAACTTGAAATTTCGTATAGAAACCTAAGTTTTTGTCAAACGAAAGGTTGTACAGTTTTACATTTCTAGCAACTTTTCGTATTAGCACTTTGAATGGTTTGGAAGGGAAGAGGTTCACAAGCTGGAATCAAAATCAGTACCAATTCAAACTCACTCTAAAAACTCTAAGTGCTCTAGCAAATTATCCTTAGACTTGGTTCCGCTTTATTAGGAGGTTAGACACTAATCCAGCAAGTGAAAAGTCAAATTTGTCCTTAAAAGATCAATTTTGGATTAAATTTGAAACTTGAAATTTTGTATTGAAACCTAAGATTTTGTCAAACTAAAAGTATTAGAGTTTTATATTTCTAGCAACTTTTCTTATTTGCACTTTGAATGGTTTGGAGAGGAAGAGGTTCAAAAGCTAGAATCAAAATCAGTAGAAATTCAAAATTACTTCAAAAACACTAAGTGCTCTACCAAATTATACTTTGTTTCACTTGATTAGGAGTCTTAGACACTAATCCAGCAAGTGAAAAGTCAAATTTTCCCTTAAAAGCTCAATTTTGGATTAAATTTGAAACTTGCAATTTTGTATTCAAACTTAAGATTTTGTCAAACTAAAAGTATTAGAGTTTTATATTTCTAGCAACTTTTCTTATTTGCACTTTGAATTGTTTGGAGAGGAAGAGGTTCAAAAGCTAGAATCAAAATCAGTAGCAATTCAAAATCACTTCAAAAACTCTAAGTGCTCTAGCAAATTATACTTGGTTACGTTTGATTAGGAGGCTTAGCCATTTATCCAGCAAGTGAAAAGTCAAATTTGCCCTTAAAATCTCAATTTTGGGTTAAATTTGAAACTTGAAATTTTGTATAGAAACTTAAGTTTTTGTCAAACGAAAAGTTGTAGAGTTTTACATTTCTAGCAACTTTTCTAATTAGCAGTTTAAATGGTTTGGAGAGGAAGAGGTTCAAAAGCTAGAATCAAAATCAGTAGAAATTCAAAATTACTTCAAAAACACTAAGTGCTCTACCAAATTATACTTTGTTTCACTTGATTAGGAGTCTTAGACACTAATCCAGCAAGTGAAAAGTCAAATTTACCCTTAAAAGCTCAATTTTGGATTAAATTTGAAACTTGCAATTTTGTATTGAAACTTAAGATTTTGTCAAACTAAAAGTATTAGAGTTTTACATTTCTAGCAACTTTTCTTATTTGCACTTTGGAATGGTTTGGAGAGGAAGAGGTTCAAAAGCTAGAATCAAATTAGTAGCAATTCAAAATCACTTCAAAAACTCTAAGTGCTCTAGCAAATTATACTGGGTAACACATGATTAGGAGGCTTAGACACTAATTCAGCAAGTGAAAAGTCAAATTTGCCCCAGAATGCTAAATTTTAGGTTAAATTCAAAACTAGAAATTTTTTATACAAACCTAAGTTTTTGTCAAACTAAAAGTGGTAGAGTTTCACATTTGTAGGAACCTTTCTTCCAGCACTTTGAATGGTTAGGAAAGGAAGAGGTTCAAAAGGTCGAATCAAAATCAGTAGCAATTCAAAATCAC
>NC_028454.1:21323038-21328111 GCF_000263155.2 Setaria italica
GCGCGCGGGGGTCGTACTCGTTTGAGCCCACAGACAATATCCGGCTCGGGCGCAGATTGGAGGATCAGGGTGCTGATCTCGTGGGTCCCCCTATCGACCTCACCATAAATGCGTCCCGGCCCTAGCATGCAGAAAGGGGCTGGCGCTCCCAACGCAACCTGTCACGAGTACCCATACGTGACCGCGCGGTGCAAGCTGCAGTGGCCGCGGCTCCCTCTGATTCGCCACAGGTACTCATAGCCCACGCCGTCCGGCACAGGAGGGCGTTCCGCTCGTTCTCGCGCAGCGCTCCCGATGACAGGGACGCGACGTCCGCGTCTCACGGGTGATTAGCAAGATAACAGAATCCGCCATCCTCCCGGCGGGCACAAATGCAAGGCTGAACATCATCATCATGCCCGGCAGCAATGGCCACCGGAGAGATCATCGACAGGATCTGGAGGAAACTGCCCTCTCTCGATGGACGCGCTGACAGGAGCCGGGGGCCGGAGCGAGGGGCGGCGGCCCTGGAACTTGGTCCCTCTCCTTATGTTGTATTTTACTTAGCTTATCTCTTTTACTTCTCCTCATGCCTGGCTCATCTGTAACCCTGAGCTCCCCTTGCGCTATAAAAGGAGGACCAGGGGTTCTGAGATGGGAGACTCTGAAAAGCAAACAGAACACACTCACACCCACTTAGAGCATCAGTGCACACCCAAGAGACCTGGGATCAGCTCCCTCTCTCATACTTTTGTAACCCCTACTACAGAACCCCACGTGGGCAACACGAGCAGCTCCCGATACTGGACGTAGGGTGTTCCTTTGCCTGAACCAGTCTAAATCCCGTGTTCCTCACGCCACCATCTGAAGCCTTACGCGCATAAAAGATATTTACTAGTCTAAGTCTTGACCCGCTAATCTTGACAACGACAGTTGGCGCGCCAGGTAGGGGACCTTTGCGCGTACATCACCGGCTTCAGATGGGCCAGTCGCGACGCCAGCTTCGCTCCTAGCTCCCTCGTCCGCTTCGAGAGTCTGGACTTCCTCGCCATCAGGGACGGGATCAAGCCGATCCCTCTCCTTGTCTTGCCCGCTCGCCCCATCATCTCTGGCTCCGCCGCCAGGGTAGTAGCGAGCGGCCGGGCGCGCGTCGAGGGGCCTCCTTCGGAGGAGTGGCCCTTCGGGCTGCGCAATGCCGCGGCGACCTACGGTCATCTCCTGGCGTGGTCCATGACCGTGCCGCCTGCGAGCAACGAGCTTGTGGGCATGGCGAGGACAACCTCCGATGCTGGCTCCAGCAATGGGAGCCACCACCCCTCGCGCGAGTGCTTCATGGCCGACGTGCACTTCGAGGGATCCAATGATGATGGCGGTGCAGGGAGGCAGCGGACTCCCCCACCGCACGCCACGGCTATGACTGGGGCCCTTGCAAGGGCCCCGGAGCGACCACGACAGCTGGAGGCGTGCGCGGCGCCCCGCCGGGAGGTCGAGCACCCCCGCAATGAAGGCGGGGCACGACAGCAGGCACGCGATGTCCAGCAGCGCATCCGCGTGGACGAGGATCACCCTCAGCTCTTTGCCCGTGCCAGCCAGAACATCGCCACAGCGGTGGCCCTACTCCGACGACTCCCCAAGCCGGCGACGCCCGAG
Organism: Setaria italica; assembly: GCF_000263155.2. Lineage (NCBI taxonomy): Eukaryota > Viridiplantae > Streptophyta > Magnoliopsida > Poales > Poaceae > Setaria > Setaria italica. Next base: position 21,324,668 of record NC_028454.1, read on the forward strand.
GAGCGTCAGGCGCACCAGGAGGTGCGCAACCTGCTTGAATGCGCCACCGTCCAGCAGGCAGAACGCCAGCAGGGCAGCACCCACCACACCCCCTGAGAGGTGGGGGGAGTCTGTCCACCAGCCTCCCCATAGGGCGAACCAGGCCGCGCCCGCTCGACAGACTCCGCCGCCCGCAGGAGGCGGGGCTCAGTTCGTTCAACGGCGCGTCAGCCCCGTCCGCGACAGACCTTCGGCAATGCTTGGAACATAGAACAGCTAAGACGTTTCTACCCCTAGCTTTCATTTCCAAGTTCTGTACATAGATACTTCTGTACATTTAAAAAAATTTTACGGAAAAAAGAATTTTGAGTTGGTTCCATTCAAGTTTCACTTCGAACTCAGGGATATCCAACCCTGGCTCTACCTCAGGGCCGCATATCCCTCGGGGGCTATCAGGGGCTCAGGCCAAGCCACTTGACACCCTCTCAAAATGCTCTCTCTTTTTGAAGCCGCCCCCCTTTCTGAACTTTCGAGCATGAAAGGGAAAGAGTGCACGAATGGTGTTCAGGCAAGATTGATCAGACTGCGAAAAAACCTACGCCCCAGCGGCTATGGTGCCCTCGCTCATCAAAGCTTACTGAAACGCCCGACAACGCGCTCTAAACTTTTGAAGTCCAAAAAACAAGAAAGGGAATCGAAAAATTTTTTACGACAAGTTATAGAAAAGGCCCCTATGGCCATCACAAAAAGCAAGTCTTTCACTAATGTATTTACATCTTGGGCGCCAGCCCGATACAGCTAACTCGTACGGGGATCTTTGGGCAGGACGGCCTCATCCTCGAGGAGCCTCGCCAAGGCCTCCGCCGGGTTGAACACCGACGCATTGATCTCGTCCAGCTCGGCCTCAGAGTAGCCAGTGGCGTACCCCCGCTCATCCCGGCGAAGTTGATGCCGGAGTAGTGGGAGCCGAAGGCCCCGAAGGTTCGCCTCATGCCGGTGTGGAGCGCTTCCATGGCGATCTCGTGGGCCCGGCGGTACGTCCCGAGGACACGAGCCGTCAGCGAGCTCGTCCCCTCCCCCTGGACCACACTGAGGTCGTCGCAGACGATGCGGACCGCATCCTGCAGGTTGCCGTGCTCAGCGCGCTCCTCGTCGAGCACCTCCCTCAGCCGGGCGATTTCGTCTGCAAGGATCACCCAGAAGGACCCACCAAATTAGAAACCACTGCAACACCACAAAGACAAAGAAACGAAAAGAAGTCTTACCCTCAGGCCGGGCCTTCAGCTCACGCTCCCAGTCGACCCCCTGGGCCACAGCGGTCTGGAGCCCCTGCACTTGCGCCTGGAGCTGGCCGACCTCCGCGCCAAGCTCAGCCGCCACCTTCTCGGCCTCGTCCTTCCGAGCCGCCTCGAAGTCCCGCTCTTGCCAGGCCTTTTGCCGCTCGCGCCAGATGCGCTCGACGGTTTTCTGAAGGGCATCAAGACCTCCCCTCAGCCACGCGAGCTCCTCGGCATCAAGACAGGCCCTCTCGGTAGCAGCGGCCTGGAGCTCCTCGCGGTCGAGGCGAGCCTTATCGACGACGGCTTGGAACTTGGCCTCCGCCCACCGCGCATCCTCCTGCGCCGCTTGCTCGCACCTCTGCAGATCGTCGATGACCTGCTGGGCGGCGGCAACTTGCATGGTCAGCTCCCCGGTCTGCTGCCTCTCCAAGTTGAAGCGCTCCCAGAGCCCCCGCTCCAGCCGGAGGAAATCAGATTTCCCCCGACTGCATTCTTGGAGAGCCTGCAAAACAATACGCCATCAGGGGTAAAGCAACAGAAAGGAAACAACCACCAACGGAGAAGGTACCGTACCTAGCCACTGGGGAGGACGACGCCGTCCAACTCCCCCAATGCCGAGGACAGAGCCGCGCGGACGTTAGCGAGGCCGCCCTGCATCGCCTGCCACTTGCCCCATTTCGTGGCATCATCCAACGTGAAGAGGGGCCTCTGCAGGTCATCACGAGATGACCAACGCAGGATGGACCCTCTCCACGCCTTGGGAACGGGAGTAGCCGAGGCGGAGGCGGGAGCCGACCTGGACGCCGTCGTCAAAATGGGCACCACCATCCTGGAAGCCGCCAGGCTCACCGACGGTCCTGGCGCACGCGCCCCTACCCCCGTCGAGGTGTAACAACTCTACCTAAATTAAGTGCTTTTAACTATAAACTAGTGGTTAATCCCTAATTAAAGAGGTGAAATGACCATTATGACCCTAAGAAGCTCTTTTTGGAGTTTGAAATAAAACTTGGAATTTTATATACAAACTTAAGATTATGCCCAAATAACAGTTGTAAAACTTTTTAATTCAAACAACTTTCGTTAAAGGCCTTCGACTAATTCGGAGTGGAAGGAAGTTAAAAACCACAATCAAAACCGGAATACTCAAGAACTCTAAAACCTCGTAAGTCCTGGAATTCGAGTTTTCCTCCATCTTTGCAAGCTTTTATCTCACAAATTCCTATCTAAACTCAAGGCAGGCCCTTAATGAAGTGGTAGTGCCTCGAGTGTGTTCCAACTTTGTTACATTGACCCAGTCCAACTCGGGCCAGAACCTGTTCAAAACCTCGGTCAAAGTGACGTAAAACAGTCAACTCATCCCTGATGCCTTAAAATCCTAAGTCTGGAATTCCAGATTTTTAGCAAACTTTGGCATGAAATATCTTCAAACTCTTTCACAATCTAACTCACACCTTAAACAAAGTTTAAAGAATGTCCAGTTTTGAGCAAGTTTGTTTAAAAGAGTTTTGGAAGTTGTGTTGAAAAATCCGGAGAAAGATCTCCCCAAAGCTGGTCGGGCTTGCTGCCCAAAGGGAGCCTCGACGCCCGCGCACCAGAGCACGTTCGCTCGCGCGCCGCGTGCCGCGTGGCTGCCGGCCACCAGCAACTCGCCCACGCCCTATCACCGGCGCGATAGCGATAGGGCGAAGGCCATGACACCCAACCCGCGCCTGCGACAGGACGGGGCGAACGCCGGGCTAGCCAACTGCCGGCCGCGTGCGTGTCGTCTTCCACCTGCCACGGCACTGCTCTGCCAACACCGTTCCGCCCGTCCGCCGGAGAAGCTGCCACGCCCACGGCATCCTGCACCTCCGCCTGCTCGCCCAACCCCCATGGTAGCCCTCCGCCTCGCCCGCCCGACAGACCGGAAGCCCCAGACACGTGTCGCCCAAGGCCAATCGCCGTCGGAGACCACCCAGAGCTCTGCCCCCTCTGCCCAATGGTGCCGCTGGCCAATGGCCGTCTTACCCGCGCACTCACCGCTCCCGGCCTTATCCTTCCCCCACCGGAGCCCCGCCTCGACCCTCCACTCCACCCCGGCCCTATAAAAGGGTCCCCCTCACCAGCAATGCCATCCCTTTGCCACCGCCCGCACATGTGCCACCGCTTTCTCCTCTGCGCTGCCGCTGAGCTCCCGTGGAGCTCA
>NC_028454.1:21328445-21330393 GCF_000263155.2 Setaria italica
ATCACGGATAAAGTGCTGTAACTACTTCGAGGATTCGCCCTTTTCATTTCGCCTGACCCCTTTTCTTTTCATTTTGCCTGACCCCTTTTCTTTTCATTTCGCCCGACCCCTTTTTCCGTCTCGCCCGACCCTGTCAGTTTCGCCGACCCTCATCCGCCTCGCCCAAGGGCTCGGCTGTATCTTTTTCTTTGACCCGAGGGTATCTGTGTAATATTTCGGGGACTTATCTGTGTTAAATCCGAGGACCCCGGTACAGTTATTCCTTAAGTCTAAGGGTCAGATCATAAGTTTCTCCCAATCCGACCCTTTTATCCTGTTCTCCACCAACTGAAGTTGGACTCCCCCACCTTTCCTGTAGCTTTGCTACAAGTGTTTGAGCTAAAACGTGCAAGTATTGTTGAAATTACCATCTAAAATGTTTAACCCCTGCATTGCACTTCCGTGTAGAGCTAAATCTCGCCGACGGAACTTACGAGCTCCACCCGGCACCGGAAGAAGATCCTGCTGCGGAGCTTCACCCCTTCGAAGGCGAGCCCGAACCAGAGCAAGACCCCGAGGACCCACAAGCTCTTCCTGAAGGCAAGCCCTGGAGCATAAATTCCTATCTTGAATACTTGCAATACTATTGAATGCTTTGATTGCGCATTTACGTTTCTAGGAGTTGTAATGAAACCTTAGATGCATGAACTTAGTACCTTGTTTGAATACTAGTTGCTAAAGTCGAGTAGTTGCAATGCTTAATAGGCATCGGTAAAAGTCGAGTGATTTCCTGTCACTCGTGAGTTATAGGAGTTGAATATTTTCTTATGTTGCAAACTATAAGGATGACGGATGGGGTCAGGCTTATGTTCGATACTTGGTGGTTTTCCCCATCTGTCTAAATGAAATTGATCTAAGGTTGAAACATGTCGGCATTCATGATCAAGTGTTTGAAAGTACTAATCTCATACCTAGTATGGGATGGGGAAGCCTAGTACCTGATTGAACTGGGGTGTGGCATACCCTCCGGCTGTCCTTGGAATGTCGTTCCCATGGTGCATCATGTGGATGCAAGTGCGGTCATAGTACGACAGAGGTTAGGATTATGGAGCATTGCATGCCAAAGGCAGTTGGCCCTGACACGTGCCTAAGGGATCGATGGGGACGGCTGACAAATGAAGCGACCCTTCGTGGTGCGCAGATGTCGTGAGATTAGGTTCGCCATGCATGGTTAATAAATTCAAATCGATTCGTCTGCCTCTCATAGTTTGGGACTACTTGATCGCTATTCTGCACTGAGTAACGATGAAACATGATTAAGAGATTAAGTTGATGCTTGTCATAATTTGCTTGGAAACTATGCTTGCTTAGAATAGTTGCTAATCTAGACTGGATGAAGAACGTAGAACATGAGCTAAAATATTGAAAGTAAGGACCAACTGTAGACGCTTTTGGCAAAAGCAAACCCAAAGCCAGAAGGCCTTTCATGTCTAAGTTTTGGTGAAAAATAGCTATCACCCGATGGGTCAGTCTTGCTGAGTACTAGTTGCTCAGCCTTGTTGTGGCTTAATCTTTTCAGGTGATGTCAATAGTTTGGTTGCTGGTACCACTTGGCCTACCCAGCTTCCTCCGGGCTGGACAGTCGAGTGGGATCCCTCCTCGGACGACGAGGGAAGGGATATTTGATGTCATGATCAGCTCCGTCGTGATTTCATGTATCGACGTTTAGCTTCCGCTTGTTTTAATTGACTTTTTGAACCTTGCATCTTATTTTGAATTTCAGAACTCTGATGTAATAATTTAAGAGACTAAGTTATGTGATGGAATGATGTAATCTCTGTGCTACTCACCTTCGCGTGAGCATCGATCCTGTTCAGGTGGTTAATCGGATGAAATCTGACGGTCGACCAGGTTGACTTGCTTAAAGTGCATTGGACCCCGGGCGCCTGAAATCACTTGGAGGGCATTG
>NC_028454.1:21349313-21350952 GCF_000263155.2 Setaria italica
ATTCCGGAGCCAGAACTCCATCAAGGCCCCACAGAGCAGCGCCAGTCAGGTCACCAGTAATGGTAGGGCATGCTTCAACTGCAGAGAGCCAGGGCATTTCATCGCCAACTGCCCCTATGCCAACAAGCCAGCAGCATCAGCCTTGTCCAACTCAGTAGCTGGGCCCAGGACCGCATTGTCAGGAGCCAACCGTGTGCCAGTCCGCAGCAGTGGCAACCCCAGCAACAACAACAGCCAGCAGATGAGGCCGCCCCAGCAGTCATTTGGTCGAGCCCGCGTCAACCACATCGGCGCGCAGGAGGCTCGCGACGCTCAGGGCGTGGTACTCGGTGAGTTCCTAGTCAGCTCAGTCTTGGCAACAGTACTTTTTGATTCTGGAGCATCACATTCCTTCATATCCTCAAGTTTTATGGAGAAACATCATATACCTACAGTACTACTAAAGTTACCCCTATTAACCCGAACCCCTGGGGCCGACATTCAGTGTCGACTAGGCTGTTCCCGGGTAAGGATCAATTTAAGTGGGGTAGAATTTCTGGCGGATCTAGTAGTACTTAAGTCTAAGGGGATAGATGTGATCCTTGGAATGGATTGGTTAAGTCTACATGGCAGTCATATAGGGTGTGCTGATAAGGTAGTGCACCTGACCAATCAAGATGGTGTGCAAGTGACCTGTCACACTAAGGGAAGTGGCCCAGACCCCATGGTGTTCAGCATGGAGACTAAAATCTTAGGAGAGGTCCCGGTAGTGAGTGAATACCCGGACGTCTTTCCTGAAGAATTACCTGGAATGCCCCCTGACAGAGACATAGAGTTCGTAATTGACCTTGTCCCCGGAACCTCCCCTATAGCCAAGAGACCCTATAGAATGGCAGCCCCAGAGTTAGCCGAGCTGAAGAAACAGTTGGGAGAGTTGCAACAGAGTGGTTTTATCAGGCCCAGCTCATCCCCGTGGGGAGCCCCCGTGCTTTTTGTCAAAAAGAAAGATGGGAGTATGAGGATGTGCGTGGATTATCGCGCATTAAATGAGGTCACCATTAAGAACAAGTACCCCCTCCCTAGAATAGATGACTTGTTTGACCAACTAAAGGGAGCCAAGTATTTCTCCAAGATAGATCTGAGATCGGGGTATCATCAGCTCAAGATCAAGGAGAGCGACATCCCGAAGACCGCCTTTGTCACCCGCTATGGTCAATTTGAGTTTACAGTGATGTCCTTTGGATTGACCAATGCACCTGCTTACTTCATGAACCTCATGAACAAGGTGTTTATGGATGAATTAGATAAGTTGTCGTAGTCTTTATCGACGACATACTTATCTATTCCAGGAGTGTTCAAGAACATGAACACCACTTACGGGTGGTCTTGGAAAAATTGAGAGCCCACCGACTCTATGCTAAATTCAGCAAGTGCGAATTTTGGCTTGAGAAAGTGGCATTCCTTGGTCATATCTTGACCGCGGAAGGAGTAGCAGTTGATCCTGAGAAAGTGGAAGCCGTCTCCAACTGGCAGCAGCCCACTAATGTTAGTGAAATCAGAGTTTCCTGGGTTTAGCTGGATATATCGGAGTTTATTGAGGGATTTTCCAAGATAGCCGGCCATGACCGAGTGCTCAGGAAGGACAAGAAGTTCACCTGGA
>NC_028454.1:21351665-21354877 GCF_000263155.2 Setaria italica
AAAATAAAGCCCCAGATTCAGGTAGATGACAAGGGAACTTTGTGGTATAAGAACAGAATTTGTGTCCCTAAAGAACGGAGAATTCCGGCAGACCATCATGGATGAAGCCCATAACTCAGCATACTCCATTCACCCTGGATCCACTAAGATGTACATGGACCTAAAACAGAAATACTGGTGGAACGGGATGAAGGCAGACATAGCTCAGTTTGTCGCCCGGTGCGATACCTGCCAAAGAGTCAAGGCCGAGCACCAGAAGCCAGCCGGCTTGCTACAACCCTTGCCTATCCCGGTGTGGAAGTGGGATGAGATCGGCATGGACTTTGTAGTAGGCTTGCCCAGAACCCATAAGGGAAACGACTCCATATGGGTAATAGTGGACCGACTCACCAAGGTTGCTCACTATCTGCCCGTACGGACCACTTACGGTGGGGAAAAACTGGCTCGACTCTACGTCGACAACATAGTGAAGTTGCATGGTGTGCCCAGCCGGATCGTCTCAGATAGAGGAACTCAGTTCACCTCTAGGTTTTGGAGGAGTTTGCATAAAGCCATGGGCACCAAACTGGATTTTAGTTCAGCCTATCACCCTCAGACCGATGGCCAAACAGAGCGGGTAAATCAAATCATGGAAGATATGTTGAGGGCGTGTGTCCTCACCTATGGAAAGGATTGGGAACAAAGTCTACCCTATGTAGAATTCTCATACAACAATAGTTACCAAGCCAGTCTAGGCATGTCACCATTTGAGGCCCTTTATGGTAGAAAGTGTCGGACCCCTTTGATGTGGTCAGAAGTCGGAGAGCGTTCCCTGGTCGGACCGGCTTTTATCAAGGAAGCAGAAGACCGTGTAGCAGAAATCCGAGAGAAGTTAAAGGCTGCACAGTCCAGACAGAAGAGCTACTCTGACAAAAGAAGACGAGAATTGTGCTTCAATGAGGGAGATTTTGTCTACCTCAAGGTATCCCCGATTCGGGGTACGCGAAGGTTTCAGGTGCAAGGAAAGCTAGCCCCTCGGTACATTGGACCGTACCAGGTGTTGAAGAGAGTGGGAGCCGTAGCATACTGTATCCAATTGCCCGAAGAAATGTCGGATATACACCCGGTATTCCATGTCTCCCAGCTAAGAAAATGCTTGCGAGTACCGGAGGAACAAGTACCGGTGGAAACAATAGACCTACAAAAGGACCTTCGGTATCAAGAAGTACCTGTCAAGATTTTGGACACTGTCACCAGGAGGACAAGGAATACAGCGGTCCGGATCTGCAGAGTACAGTGGAGCAGGCATGGCGAAGAAGAGGCCACGTGGGAACGCGAGGACGCGTTAAAGAAGGAATTTCCCCACCTCTTCAGGACTCAGTCGAATCTCGAGGACGAGATTCAATTTAAGTGGGGTAGGTTTGTAACGCCCGCAAAAATCACTAACTAAAATCACCCGTTAAAAACCGTCTTTAAAATCTTTTACCGCTGAGCTCCCGAAAATCGGAAACCTCCCCGGCGATTTCGCCGTCCCGGTACCCATGCCGACCCCCACCTATCTTTTTATCTGTGCCCGCGAATCTCGCCGCGTGCCGGTGTCAGACGCCGAGCGCGTGCTCCGACCGCGTGCCGCGAGTGCCGCCGGTCTTCCCCTTTTTCTTTCTCTTTTTCTTCCCCTTTCTCCTTTTTCTTTTTCCTTCTTTCTTCCTCCTTCTCCTTTCTTCTTCCTCCCTTCTTCTCTCTCCTTCTCCTTCTCTTCCTGGCGCCACTCCTGGCCGGCCCCAGCTCATTACTCCGGCGCCCCCCCCCCCCGTTCCCTGGGGCCATACCGGCGGCCGGGCCGGCCAGCCGCTCGCCAGGGGGGGGCCGCCGCCCACGCCGCCGCCCCCTCGGGCCGTGCGCCCGACCCGGGCCCCGGGTCACCTGCGCCGCCACCCCGGCGTCCGGTCGCCCGGTCCCGCGCGCCACCACTCCACGCCACGCCTCCGGCCCCTACCTCCCCGCCCCGGCACGCCACAGTGCCGTGCCGGCCACTGCCGCCGCCGGCCCCAAGCGGCACAACCCCGCGCCATACCGCCGGCGCCCCCTTGGCCCGGACCCCCACCCGCCGCCGGGCTATAAAAGCACCATCCCGCCGGACTCCAACCGCCGCACCCCCACCGCCCAGCTCGCCACCGCCGCCTGAATCGCCGCCGCCGCCGCCGCAAGCCGCCGCTTCCTCTCCGCCCGAAGGTCGACGCCGCCCGGCCGCTCCTCTCCATTTCCCCCCAAGGTGAGGGGCAAAACGGGCCCCCCTCCTCTTCCTCCACCGCCCGCCGCCCCCGGCTCGCCGCCGGCGACGCCCGGCCGGCCGGCCGCCGGCCCACCTTCCCTCTCTCTCTCCATCTCCAAGTTCCTGGAGAAGAAGGAGAAGATTGCCTTTAATTTTAGATCTAACCCCCAAGTTTCCCCAAATTACACATAAGCCCCTCCACTTCCGAAAGAAATTACAAATAGGTCCCTGGTTTATTAAAAATCAGCCCTAAACCTCTGTTTAAGCCCTAATCCGTGTTTAACCCGTCATTTCATGCGCCAAACTTTCTCCATTTAGCCCCAAATTTTACCACGTCATCCTCCAGAATACTTTCGCCGATCTATATCCAAATTTCCCAAAAATAATCCCTCTATCTATTTTCCGTTCGCGTTTCCTGTTCGGAGCTCACGGTTAAAAATCGTTTTCTCTTTTATTTATTCGTGTGCCTGTTTGTGTGTGCCGTAGATCACAGATTGCCCGAGGAGGAGCCCGAGGAGGAGTTTGATCGCGAGCCCGAGCCCGAGGACCAGTACCGCGAGCCGGAACTCCCGGAAGGCTTTGAAGACGGCAAGTCCAATCTCACCCTTTTGATGCATACTTAATACCTAGTTTTTCAAACACGACCCATTGGCCTGTTTTACAAAATGCATATTACTTTATCGCAAGACATGGTTGGATAGCCACCCCTTGATTGATATGAACATTCCTTGTTGTCCTATGCTTATCTCTAAATATGACTCGCTCTGTTTAGTTGATAACCGCTGCTAGAACGCTTAGGAATCTGTTACTCAAATGCAATCATTATCACAATGGTGTATTCGGAAAATCAAGGTGTGTGTGTGTGTCCAAGTAAGAGTAATGGCTCTTGGGTTCGGGAAAAAAGGAATGTGAAGACGGGATGGGATGGGTGTTCCTTGTGTGGGGATGCCCAGTTGTTGTG
>NC_028454.1:21354977-21377666 GCF_000263155.2 Setaria italica
TGAGCAATGTTGGGAGATATCCATCCGGTCGTATTAAGGACCGAGTTAATGTGTCATCTTGCCTAATTCCACTATCGTGCAACCACTCGACCGTTGTATGGGCAACGGCTTAGCATAAATCCCACTAGCTGGATGGTTAGTCCTCAGGGGTGCTGGTGAGCAACGGAAACCCATGGAAAAGGAGTAAGATCTTGGTGACTTGAGTCCCGGTTACGGTCTCCTGAGTGAGCCGTGGACCCTTTGGGTGTTCCGTGAGAACTAGCCAGTCTTAGCTAAGGTGGGTAATGGCTTTGTTAGGATCCGTACCGTCACTAAGGTGATTGTGCTACGGTACCCTACTTGTGGGAAAAGTGTACACCCTCTGCAGAGTGAAAACCTATCCGGGTAGCCGTGTCCACGGAATTGGACGAATTACGGCCTGGTCACATAACTAGTGTTTGGGCAAGAATGTCATGAGTGTGTGTGTGTGTGTGTGTGGAGTTTCAGAAGAGTCCGGCAGTTGTTGCGTGCGCTATGATGGACGGGGAGTCCGATAGCGATAAAAGCTTGGATCCTTTGTGTAGGATCAACCCCACTCAGTATTTCGGGTATAAAAGGGAACTTTACAAAAAACTTTCCGAAAACGATCCCCTGCATGCGTTAAAAATTAGCTTTTCCGCTAAATAAACCTTAGCCTACCCTTGTTATACTTGTGCATAATCTTGCTTGTATCCCCTCCGTGGATGGGGTTGGACTTGTTGAGTACGTTAGTACTCACCCTTGCTTCATTGCTACAGAGGAAGACCCTGAGTTCGTCGCAGAAGACCTCGAGTAGAGGTTGTGTCCGCACCCGACGCTGCCTGTGGTGTTGCCCTGCCCAAGATGCTGCTGCTGCCGTGTAGTCCCGAGTGCTGTCTTTTGGCAGTCGCTTGGTTAGCCGCCGTTATCTATTTGCTGTTTATCGCTGCGTGGCTTTCACGCCCACTCCCTCGGGAGTTGTACGGTAACTGAATTATCTGTCGAATAAATGTGTTATCAGCCTCCTGGGACTGATATTTGTATCACATTTAGTCTCTACTTATGTGGGGACGCTTCACAGCCACAGTGGCTGCTGTTGGAGGTGGTGGCCGAGGGACACATGCTCCACGGCACCTGGGAGTTTGCAGCCTTGCAGACCCTGACACAGTTCTGCCGGGCACACCCTATTGAGATCGTGCTGGACCCGATTGGGCTGTTCCCTGCCCGGGATATGAGGGACCCGGACTGGCTGGATCGTATGGAGCATATGGACTTGCTCGGGCTTATGGATCTACAACGCACAATTTTTGTTTCAGCTTGTTGCCTGAACGTGTTCTACAGGATGGTCGAGCTGCAGAGCCGAGCAATGGCTACGGTGATCGGGATGGCAGTGGCCAACCAGGTTGCCTTGTCTGCCGTGCAGAGTGGCATGGTGGACTAGTCGCTCGAGTTGGTACAGAAGGATGTCCACATTGCTGAGATGCAGGACAAGATTATTCGTTTGGAGGAGGAGATCATGGATATGGAGCATGATATGGAGATCTTGGCTGACCAGTTCTATGATGTGAACATGGAGCTGGCGAATGCCAATGAGCACCTGCAGGAGCATCACGATGAGCTTAACGCCATTCACGCTTTAGAGGTACAGCAGGATGAGCCGATGGCCCAGGAGGAGGAGCCCGAGGAGATCGAGGGCTTTTCGAGCATGGACTATGAGGAGGCCTCTCCGCAGCCTCCAGTTGGCGATGCTCACTCTCCGGTCCTTAGCTTTGCCTCCGTGGGCAACCTTGACGACTTCTAGTTGTGTTGACCTGTTGTCGAGCGGTTCTCTTTTGTTTTTACTCCTCGGCGACCTATATTTTGGCCAGTGATGTAATAGGTTAGCTTGAGTTGAGTATTTGGATGTTGAACAACTGATGCTATGTAGGATTGTCATTGCTACCTCTAGTGTAATGTCTGAACTTATGGCAGAATTGCAGTGACTGTTTATCCTCAGTTTTACCCCTGCCTCCACTCATTTTTGAGCCAAAGTTTGAGTACCAAAGTTGTGCGAAAACTTCTGTTCTAACTACTTGTAAATTTTCAGCTCCTTCGGATCTGTCAAACGTCCGCTAGAGCCAAAACCCCACTGCTCAGCTTGCTGAAAAATCAGCTGGACAGCAACCTGCTAGAACATCTAAACGACCTCTTTCCCTTCCTTTTCGGTCAACAAGCATAACATGAAAGTGGTTGTGCACGACATATGCTAACCCTCGCTTAAGGATGAGAACCTTGTGCACTTCGAAGAAGAGATATGCCCCTACTCAATAAAGTTGATTGTTGCTTTTGCACCATCGGTAAGACTAGTGTTTATCATTTCCGCACATAATGTTTCCTTATGGTTAAACAAGGTTTTGGGGCTATGTGACTAATGGAAAGGTGAACCTTGCAGATGGCACATCGCACACGCTCCGGCTCCGTTCCCAGTGGCAGCGAGGTGCCTCCCCCACCTCCGCCTCCGACTACCCTAGAGTCGATCTTGGCGGCTCAAACCGAGCTGCTGAGGCACATCGCTCAGGGGCAGCAGCAGCAGCCCCAGGGAGGAAGGGCCCATCAACAGCCCCATGTTGCTCGCTACGAGGATTTTCTGGGGACCTAGCCTCCTCTGTTTCACAAGACGGAGGACCCGCTTGACGCCGATGCCTGGATTCGTGCTATCGAGTCCAAGTTCTCCCTTCTCACCGCCCATTGCCCGGATGAGAACAAGGTTTGGTTCGCCGCGCAGCAGTTGCGTGGTTCTGCTTTGCTGTGGTGGGATCACTACCACACCATGCAGCCGGCCGACCACGTCGTCGGTTGGGAGGAATTCAAGACGGCGTTCAGGGGCCATCACATCCCTGAGGGTCTTCTGGAGCGCAAGCTCAACATGTTCCTGGCTCTCACCCAGGGAGGCCGCGATGTCCTGCACTATGCGCAGGCTTTCAATGACCTGTGTCGCTATGCAGGCTACCATCCGGACTCCGATGAGAAGAAGAGGGACCATTTCCGCAGAGGCTTGAGTTTGGAGCTCAAGGAAAGGCTGAATCCCATCAAAGTGGATTCCTACAATGAACTGGTGAACCTGGCAATTTCCCAGGAAGATTGCATGAGTGCCCTCAAGGCTGACATGAAGAGGAAGGCCCTAATGCCGGCACCCGGCCCACCTGCCCAGAAATACAGAATGGTTCCCCCACAAGCGCCTCGCAGGCCCGCACAGCCTGGGAGATGGGTTGCTCGATCTCCACCGCAGGTAGCACCTCGATTCCCCGGATTCCAGCCGCAAGGGCCCCGACCTGCTCTCCCTGTGCCGCCGCACCCAGTCACGGGAAACTGCTGTTTCACTTGCGGAAACCCAGGACACTTTGCCAAGGGCTGCCCCCGCAACAAGAATCAACGACCCGGTCAGAGCAATACACTGGGCAACAAGGGGAAGAAGCTGAGGGTTCAGGTCCGACAAGGCCGGCTGAACTTCACCACCCTTGCTGAACTTCCAGAGGGCGCACTAGTGATGACGGGTACCTTTTCTATCTATAACCAACTCGTCCTTATTCTGTTTGATTCGGGAGCATCTCATAGTTTCATTGGGACTAGAATCAGTGCTAAGTGTGGGTTAGATTTCTGTCACACCAAAGGTACTTACATAATCTCTACCCCGGGTGGGAAGGTAGCTTCACACCAAGTGAGCCACAGAGTGCCTATCCAGTTGGGGAGAACCCTTCTTAAGGAAGACCTGCTTACCCTTGGGATAGAAGGAATAGATATTATCTTGGGTATGGATTGGATGACCCGACACCGAGTGTGTTGGAGGTATGCCCTAGAGGCAATCATAGAGATGATGATATTCCATTTGTATCCATGATTTGTATACTGTGTTCATTGAATATCCATTAAAGGCTACTTGAATTGATTTGCAATTATGTGAATTGTATGTGAAACTCTTTACTTGTATGGTTATTCTAAAGTTGTCCCTAGTCGGAGTTCATGTGAGGACACACATGAATATTAGACTAGCACATGTATTAGTTGATGACTATGTTTCACAAGTCATGGACATGGAGATGTTGAACTAATAATGTGGACACATGTGGAGACATGTATTAGGACTGACCCAACACGAGAAGTAGTTCTCTCTTTAAACAACATATACGCTTTGTCCTTAGACCTGAGATTGTCGCATGTATTCTAGATGTGGATTGACCTACTTAGGGGCTATCAAACGCTACGCCGTAACAGGGTAGTTATAAAGGTAGCTTTCGGGTTTGTCAAGAAGCATGCTATGAGACATGGTCAATCAAGATGGGATTTGCCCCTCTCTGATTGAGAGTGATATCTCTGGGCCCCTCGAGTGATCGGATCAGAAAATGCATGGCCATGCTACGTACGGTTAAGAGTTAACCTACAAAGGGATTCCGAATCACAGGATCGAGAAAGAGCGGTCGGCTTGAAGCTAGACCAAATATCGTGAGGCAAAGGGAATAGCATGTATATTATGTTGTGATGGTTCGTCTGATATGATCTTCGTATGCGTATAGGAGTTGGCACGTCTTGCTAGAGGCCGCTACCGACTATTGGGCCGAGTAGGAGTACTCGGGCCATGTCTATACGTATCCGAACCCATAGGGTCACACACTTAAGGGGCTGGAAGCCCAATTCGGATCTGATCCGAGTTGGATTAGGTTTAGGAGTACTAATGGGCCTCGGATCCAAAGGCCCATCAGGAACCCCTATAAATAGAGGGGTGGGGGCGCCCTAGGGTTTTACACCTTTTGGCTGAACACTCTTGCCGCGCCTCCCACGCCCTCGCCTGTTGCAACTCGCGGATCTAGCAATCCGGCTTGCGACGCTTCCTCCCTGCACGTGTGGATACCTTGGAGGTGTTGCGCCTGCAGCACTTGGACGAGCCGCCGACTAGCCGCCGACGAGCCACGACGAGCCGACGACGAGCCGCGGCACCGGAGGCGATCTTGCTGTGCATGTGGACGAGCTGCTGAGGAGCCGCTGGACGTGATCGACTACGTACGACTACGTTGTTCGACTACGTACGACTACGTGATCGTCTTCACTGCACCGACGCATATCTACATCTTCCGCACCAGTAGTGCGTCGAGTGGTAATCCCGTGATCCTTATACGGCAGTTCTTCCTGGTTATACGCGGTAGAAATTTTGATTTGCGCTAGCGTAGCCTACCTCGTATCCCTACAGAGTGACCTTAGATATCCCTGCCAGAGCAATCCATATAAATTCACCCAAGTATGGTAGCTCAACTATACACTTACCTCCCCGAGAGTTCCAAACTTCTTGTGCCTATCCCGTGTCTGAAGCCCGTTTGGAAGATATCCCAGTGGTGTGAGAGTGTCCCGATGTGTTTCCAGATGATTTGTCGGGTATGCCGCCTGATAGAGATATCGAGTTTGCCATTGAGTTGCAACCAGGTACTGCCCCAATTTCAAAGAGACCATACCGGATGCCACCAGCCGAACTGGTAGAAATGAAAACTCAGTTAAATGAATTGTTGGAAAAGGGTTTTATTCATCCAAGTACATCACCTTGGGGTTGCCCCGCCCTGTTTGTGAAAAAGAAGGATGATAGTCTGCGTATGTGTGTGGACTATCGACCTCTCAATGCGGTGACGATAAAGAACAAGTACCCACTACCCCGCATTGATGTTCTGTTCGATCAGTTAGCTGGAGCTAGACTGTTTTCCAAAATTGACCTCCATTCTGGCTAACATCAAATCAAGATCTGCCCGTGCAACATTCCAAAGACTGCCTTCTCTACCCGGTATGGACTCTATGAGTACTTAGTCATGTCGTTTGGGCTTACTAATGCACCGACTTATTTCATGTATCTCATGAATTCGGTGTTTATGCCCGAACTCGACAAATTTGTCATGCTATTCATTGACGATATCTTGGTGTACTTGAAGAATGAGGAGGAACATGCAAAGCACCTACATACTATACTCCAACGTTTAAGAGACCACCAACTCTATGCCAAATTCTCTAAGTGTGACTTCTGGCTGGACAGTGTTAAATTCTTGGGACACACCATATCCAGAGACGGTATAGCAGTAGACCGAAGCAAAGTGCAAGAAGTAATGGACTGGAAGCCGCCCACTTCAGTGCATCAAATTTGAAGTTTTCTTGGTTTAGCAGGTTACTACCGTCGCTTCATTCCTGACTTCTCAAAAATAGCTAAGCCAATGACAGAACTACTGAAGAAAGGAAGTAAGTTTGTGTGGAGCGACAAATGTGAACAAGCTTTCCACACCTTGAGACAATTATTGACCTCTGCGCCAGTTTTAGCTCAGCCCGACACCACCAGGCCGTTTGACGTGTATTGCGATGCCTCTGGCACTGGACTTGGTTGTGTTCTTATGCAAGACAGCTGAGTCATTGCCTATGCCTCGCGAGCATTACGGCCACATGAGTTGAATTACCCTACCCATGATCTCGAGTTAGCAGCAGTCGTTCATGCTCTGAAAATATGGAGGCATTATCTCATGGGAACCCGATGCAACATCTACACAGATCACAAGAGTCTTAAGTATATATTCACGCAAGCAGACCTCAACATGCGTCAGAGAAGATGGTTAGAATTAATCAAGGATTATGACCTAGAAGTGCATTATCACCCAGGTAAAGCCAACGTAGTTGCAGATGCTCTCAGCCGCAAGATCCATTATAACTGCTTATCGGCGATTGATTATGCTGAGACCCTGTGTCATGAACTGGCTATACTCAACTTGGAAATTGTTCCCCACGGCACCTTAAGTCATATTTCTCTGGAGCCCACCCTGCTTGACCAAATAATTCTAGCACAACTAGAGGACAAAGAGATAAACCTTATCAAAGAGAAACTTGCACAGGAGGATGAGGGATATAAACGTTTCTGATAGGATTGGAAAGGAGTGGTACATTATGAAGCTCAACTTGTAGTTCCAAATGATCCCGAGCTTAAGAAACAATTTTTGGACGAAGCACACCTTTCCAAGTTCTCGATTCACCCCGGTAGTACCAAGATGTATCACGACCTCCGACAAAATTTCTGGTGGAGTGGGATGAAACCCGACATTGCACGGTATGTTTCAGAGTGTGATACCTGTCAGCGAGTCAAGGCAAGCCACTTGAGGGTAGCTGGCCCCTTGCAGCCGCTGCCTATTCCCTCGTGGAAATAGGAAGACATAAGCATGGACTTTATAGTCGGACTACCCAATACCTCCCGCAAGCATGACTCCATATGGGTTATAGTAGACCGACTAACCAAAACAGCATATTTCCTTCCAGTACACACCACCCATGCCATACAGAAATATGCAAAACTGTACTTGACCGGATTGTTTCCTTGCATGGTGTACCTAAAACGATCATCTCCGATCGAGGTAGTCAGTTTGTAGCATGCTTTTGGGAGCATTTGCAGTTTTCACTTGGCACTAAATTGATTCATAGTTCCACATATCATCCTTAGACCGATGGGCAAACTGAAAGGGTTAATCAGATTTTGGATGATATGTTACGCGCCTGTGTTATTCATTATGACAAGAACTGGGACAAGGGTTTGCCATTAGCGAAATTTTCCTACAACAATAGTTACCAAGCTAGCCTAAAAATGGCACCTTTCGAGGCCTTGTATTGACGCAGATGCTGAACCCCACTAAGCTGGTCGCAACCCGGAGAGCGAACGGTGTATGGACCTGACCTGGTCATGGAGGCCGAAGAAAAAGTGAGAGTTATCCGCGAAAATCTCAAGGCCGCCCAGTCTTGACAAAAGAGCTATTCCAATCAAAGAAGACGACCTATTATAACACCTGGTATTTAGCCATCAAAAGTAATTCAGAAGAATTAAAGGCAAATTATGAAGAAAAAAGAGAAGAAATTGGCTAAAAGTCAAATTCGAGTCAAATTTGATCGAAATTTGAATTTTGAATTCGAAATTCAAAAAATTGGGCAAAAATATGGAATGGAAGGATAAGAGTGTTTAGAACTTGGTGATCAAGATTGGAGACAAAAAAAAACCTGGTCCTAAACATCTCAAGAAAGCCAAAGGAAAAATCAAAATAGAAGTGTACTGTTCACCGTCCGAAAATAGGATTTCAGAGAAACAGCACAAGTGTCCATTTTGGAAACTGTTTTCTGCCAAAATTTTCAAATAAGTGGACCAAAGCAACTACATAGCAATGAAGTATGAACTTTGGACAAGTATATTTGGGTGTTGTTGATCAGGAACGGTAAAGGGATCAAATTCAAATTTTAGCTCAAAGTTAGCACTTTGCCACGGTAGACTGAACTGTTGAAACTGTCTAAGTCTGAAACAGCAATAAGTAGCAAAGTTTGGAGCAAATTTCAGAAGAATGTAGAGTAAAAGGTATAAGTGTTTATGAGCAAAATGGAATCTTTGAAAGTTGTAGAACACAAATGGGAAGTAGTTGGACTAAAAGGAATAAGTTTGGGCCACTGAAATTAAATCAACAGAAGTGCAAATGACCATGTTAAAGGTCTGACGAACTGAATGAGGTGTTCAAAGGGGGATTCAGTTAACTGAGGGAAAGAATTCGAAAATTTCCAACAATTGGATGTTTATCTCGGGTAGGAGTTTAAATATGAATTAAAGAGCTCAAGTTTATCTTCAACTTTGCTTAAGGGGCTCTTGTACCCTTGGATGCAAAATCGACCGTAGCTAAGCTTTGAACTTCGGATGTCGGAGAAACAAAGAAGGGGGGAGGGCCACAGAGCAGAGCATGACGTGTCGCCGTCGGCGCTCCTGCCCCACTGTCCAGCTCGACATCTAGGCCACCTCCGCGCCACGCGAGTCTATAGCTAGGCCACGGTGTTGACCATGCGCACGGTGAAACTTCATATATCTACCACTCCCGCCGCCGTGTTACCGTCTGCCTTTTTTACCGCCACCGCCCTCTCTGTCAAGCCACCGCCGCCAACCAAAAATTCCACTGCCACAACTCATCTCCTGTCGATTCCTCTCGCCCACTCCTCCGCAGATACCTCACCTACAGCCCGGCTAACTTGTTGTCCAACCTCGCGGTGCCCGTAACCGTCGCCGTTCTCGTCCGCCACCGCCGCACCTCCTGCTCGCGTGAGCACCACCTTGCCGTCGTTCTCTTTCTTTGTGGACAATCGTAGGTGAGTCCTTGGGGTACTAGGAAGCTGTAGGGGTAGTCGACAAGGTAGGCCATGCCGTCGTCGTGCTTAGTCCTGGCCGGCCATTAGCGCCGCCACCCGCCGCCGTGGAGAGGATGTCTCCAGCCACCTCCCGAGGAGCTACCGCCGTGCACAGGTGTGCTAGGGCATGGGGATGCTTCCCCAGCCCGGCCCCATCGCCGGTGGGGCGCCGGCCGGCGAGCCGCGCCGCACCCTGCCACGCTCGGGTTTTGGCGCAAGATAGAAGAAGGCTCTGGTGCTAGCAGGCCCGCACGTCAGGGAAGAAAGGGAGGAAGGAGGTCGGCTAGGCGAAGGCGTCGGGTGGGCCGGAGTTCCATAGGCCCAGGAGCCGGTGCGAGGTCATCGGGTGTCTTGGAAGGCCGGGGGGCCGTGAGGTCCGGCAGGCCGGTAGGCTAGTGAGGCGGGCCGGAAGCTACGCGAAAGGAGGAAAAGGGAGCAGTGGGCCGTTGGGTCGGTGCCGGGTTGAGAAAGGAAAAAGAAAAAGGAAACGGGCCAGTAGGCCCAGTAGGGGAATAAGAGGCCGACGGGTAGAGTAAATAGGAGTAAAGGTGGGTCCGAGCCGCGGGCCCAGCGTAAGAAAGAGGGGGTAGGGTAAGGGTGCGTGAGAAAAGTAGGCCAGGGGTTTTTCGGGAAAATTTAGATTTCCTTTTGTAGAATAATAGATTAAATCCGGTTATCACCATTTAAATCACAGAAATTTCTAGGGGTGTCCAAAATTAGTGAAACCAATTTTGTTAGGATTGTTTTATTTTCCTTTATGCATTAAAATTTTTATACCCTAGGAAAAATAATAAAAATTTAGGTATTTGTTTAATGCCTTTTCTTTAAGGTATTTGTATAAATACTTAATCTTTATTAAATGCATAAAATATGGAATAACATTTTCATAATCACAAATTATTGTTAACTCATAGGAAATTAGGTTTCAAGACTAGAAAATAATTACAACGTTTTCCTAAAAATAAAAGAAAAAGCCTAAGGTAAGGTTAGTAAAGGAAATATATATGGTGGGTTAATCTTTTCTGGTTTTTGTGTGTTGGCTTGCAACTTTATCATGATAAGTTGTATTGTCCCTTGTTGGCTTGCAACTTTATCATGAAGGAAAGTTGTATAGTCCTGTATTCAAAAAGTTGCATCACTAACCCCTGCATATGCTTTATCATAGACACCGAAGCACTGGAAGGGGATTTCTCGGAATTTTCAGAAGGATCTCCGGAGTTTGAAGAGATCATTGAGCTGGTCCCCTGCGAAGCCGATCCAGCAGGTAGTGCTAACATTTTTATAGAACAAGGCAAGCCCCAGTGCATTATACCTACTTATTTTGGTAGTATTATTTCATGTGTCCAATTATCGATTATTTTCTATATGAATGCACTAAGTCTAGGAGTTGATTGAAACCCATTCTTGTGCATTATCACACCTTGTTTTAAGGACATCTTTGCTACTTGTTCAAACATTTAGTAAGTATCCCAAGTCTAGAAATGCTTAGTTGCCTAAGTAATTTGTTTACCAAACCTTAAGGTGAAATGTTGGGTCATACATGCTAAGTATGGAAAGGTAGCTTGAAGGTTAAAAGGCAGACAGAAGCTAAGGATGTAGTTCTGTGTACTAGATTAATTTGGTTAAGGCCCGATCGTTGTCTTAACCTTTGATCAAGTGAATGACACCTGATTACTTACTGTGTATGGGAACAGTAAAGCCCAGTAGGTTAGTAAACCCTCGGATCGGGAATACTTCGTACCCGTGCTTGACGTGCTGGAGATTGGCAGGGGCGTAGCCTGAAACTCACATGGAGATCAGGCCAGACGTGGGGTCCCATGTGGGGGTGCGTCCCTGGGTCCAGGTAGTCTTATTCCCAATCCTTGGATTTGCTAATCGAAAGGTCGTTACGTACGACCTGGACAGTCGTGCATGACTAATAATCAGGGTACTCTCCTGCAGGATGTAATTTGATCCGGATCGCTGCAATTCTCGGTTATGAATGCACTTGATCACTGTTGAGCATCGTAGTATAAATTCATGAATGCAATATCTTTCCACTAATGTTTTGGTGTATGACTTAATACCTTGATGCTTACAAATGTTTATTTTTGTCATCATTTATAATGATTAGGTAATAACTTAAGTGTAATAAAAGATAAAGCTAAGGACGAAATTTTAGTAAGCTCTTTAGCAAAAAGGTGTGTCAGCCAGTACACCCAAAAAGCTATCATATAGTTCCAGGAAAGGCTATTATATTGGTTAGTCGGGTAAGCCTTGCTGAGTACCCCATGCTTAGGGTTATCCCTTGTGGCTGTTTTCAGAAGCACCACAGAAATCCACCAAGGAGGAAGCCCCGAAAAACTAGGGTATTGTTACGAGTCTCGCAATACCCTTAGAAGAAATCTTTCAATGCTCATCTCCCACCTGAACCCGTTTATGTTTAATTCATAGAACCTCTGTCTGACATGCACTGTTAAGTTTATTTCAAACTACATCTTGTAATAACTCATACCTCTTGTATGTATGTAAAAATGTAATATTTGTTGATGCTTCCCCATCGTGGAAACAATCCTAGTGTATGGCTATGAGACGTGATGTGGATCATTCGAGGAGTCCTACGGACACTCGACGGACGACCGGGCTTATACTGTTTTAAGTGCATTTCAAATAATTGCTGTTCCGACAACGATTAGGCGCATTTAAACCAGTTTAAGTTGGGCGGTTCCGCCACAGCTGGTATCAGAGCCATAGGTTGGGATAATCAACAGATATTACCGTTTAAAAACTGAGACTCTATTTAAACAAAGAAAACATGAGTCATAGGTGGCAGTAGTATTAACCGGTTGTTTGTTTTGCAGATGCTAACTGTTTGCTGCGTGTCGCTAGTACTCGATAGTATATTATTAGGGAGAGATTATGATGCCACCAATTTTTCTACGAGTGTGTATATGAGTCTGTGAGTACGTAGGAGTCGTTGCATCATGTTGCATAAGCATGTTTTAAAAACTTTTGGGTTTGGTGAATGCCGTTAGACCTAACCTCGTTTCTTTTATAGGATGTTCCAAGAAGGATACACAGATCAAGACGGATGGACCTGAGGACATTACCTGAACAAGCCAGGGTTTGTAAAGCTGTTATGGAAGACGTTGCAGGAGTTAGGCTTCCATAACCCTCCAGAGTATTATTGGAGGAAGGAGGATACCTATCATAAGCAGTGTTGTACTGTTTATGTCCATATCCTAGATGAAGACACAGACCCCAATTGGTGTCTTGATGAAGTTATGGAGTCGGGCTTTGAGTTTAATGATACAATTGAAAGGGCAACTATGACCGCTCTCACAGATCTATGCGAGAAACATAAAGTAGAAATAGGGTCGAGCTCTGCTCGATTCTATCCTATAAAGCATCAAGATGATGGAATTTGGAAGAGGAGGATCAAAGCCTTGAAGAATTCTTCTCGCGTGGATCATGACATTTTGGTTGCTACTGCCTCCGACTATATGACCACCATGTACAACCTGCATCAGTCCTGCATCAGGGAATATTATAATCAGAGAAAGAGAAATGAGGATGTCAAGATGGAGGTAATGGGTGCCAGGCACGATAAAGAATTGTACAAGAAAGCGGCACTAGCAAGGGAACATGACATGGAGAAGATCATGAGAGTGTTGGAGGTATGCCCTAGAGGCAATCATAGAGATGATGATATTCCACTTGTATCCATGATTTGAATATTGTGTTCATTGAATATCCATTAAAGGCTACTTGAATTGATTTGCAATTATGTGAATTGTATGTGAAACTCTTTACTTGTATGGTTATTCTAAAGTTGTCCCTAGTCGGAGTTCATGTGAGGACACACATGAATATTAGACTAGCACATGTATTAGTTGATGACTATGTTTCACAAGTCATGGACATGAAGATGTTGAACTAATAATGTGGACACATGTGGAGACATGTGTTAGGACTGACCCAACACGAGAAGTAGTTATCTCTTTAAACAACATATACGCTTTGTCCTTAGACCTGAGATTGTCGCATGTATTCTAGATGTGGATCGACCTACTTAGGGGCTATCAAACGCTACGCCGTAACAGGGTAGTTATAAAGGTAGCTTTCGGGTTTGTCAAGAAGCATGCTATGAGACATGGTCAATCAAGATGGGATTTGCCCCTCTCTGATTGAGAGTGATATCTCTGGACCCCTCGAGTGATCGGATCCGAAAATGCATGGCCATGCTACGTACGGTTAAGAGTTAACCTACAAAGGGATTCCGAATCACAGGATCGAGAAAGAGCGGTCGGCTTGTAGCTAGACCAAATATCGTGAGGCAAAGGGAATAGCATGTATATTATGTTGTGATGGTTCGTCTGATATGATCTTCGTGTGCGTATGGGAGTTGGCACGTCTTGCTAGAGGCCGCTACCGACTATTGGGCCGAGTAGGAGTACTCGGGCCATGTCTATACGTATCCGAACCCATAGGGTCAAACACTTAAGGGGCTGGAAGCCCAATTCGGATCTGATCCGAGTTGGATTAGGTTTAGAAGTACAATGGGCCTCGGATCCAGAGGCCCGTCAGGAACCTCTATAAATAGAGGGGTGGGGGCGCCCTAGGGTTTACACCTTTTTGGCGAAACACACCTGCCGCGCCTCCCACGCCCTTGCCTGTTGCAACTCGCGGATCTAGCAGTCCAGCTTGCGACGCTTCCTCCCTGCACGTGTGGATACCTTGGAGGTGTTGCGCCTGCAGCACTTGGATGAGCCGCCGACGAGCCGACGACGAGCCGCGGCACCGGAGGCGATCTTGCTGTGCACGTGGACGAGCTACTGAGGAGCTGCTGGACGTGATCGACTACGTACGACTACGTGATCGTCTTCACTGCATCGACGCATATCTACATCTTCCGCACCAGTAGTGCGTCGAGTGGTAATCCCGTGATCCTTATACGGCAGTTCTTCCTGGTTATACGCGGTAGAAATTTTGATTTGCGCTAGCGTAGCCTACCTCGTATCCCAACAGTGGTATCAAGAGCCGTAGCTGCTTAGTTTTGGATTAGGGATGTGTGCATATGGAGATATGCGAGTTTTTCATTTGATCTATGTCCTGGTTTCGTGCCCTTGCTGCAATGGTAGTGTAACGACATACTCCTACCGGTCGGTTTCCGCCATCGGAGTTAAGTGATACACGTAAATCCAGTTGCAGTGAGCGAAGATCAATATGATTGGTCGAATCGAGATCCAGGGTCATACGCCAGGCGCATTAGATGTGCAATAGTAGATGAGATCTACTGCCGGGGTCGGGATTTTGCCGTATGCGCATGCTTCGGTAAATCAACCGTAACTTTTCGGTACGATCTCGGATCGGGGCGATTTCTATATGAAAATTGATCTACAGAAAAAGTTACACATGAAATTCAACCGCTTTGCTGTTTTTGGCGAAATTAGATTTCCCAAATTCGGCTTGGAAGATGGAGTTTTGGGCCTCCGAAGTTTGGAATGTTAGGACGCCTAACTCTATTTTGCAGGATGTATGTATGTATCTTGTGATCAGTATGGCCCCCTTGTGTATGTGATGCATGTGTGTAACTCATTCGTGACCTGCGTGTCGCGCGTACGGCAACACGGCAGGAGCCATATGTGTTGTCACTTTATTGTATTTAATGGTCTGCGTACCAATCTGTGATGATCCAAGCAACTATGTAATCTTCATTACTAGATTCTTTACTAGCTATTAGGTGTAATAGCATGCTCTAGTTCTTGGAGGACTCATCACCAGGAGGATGGCGCACATGGAACATGGAGATGGAGATCACCATGGTGAACAGGTTCTATGGAGATGGAGATCACCATATGAAAACGGGCCATACTGTATCACAACTGTGTGAATGCTATTCTGTTTATGTTTACTTTCTGCATGCTGTGATGTTAGAAGTAGAACGATCCCTCGCAAATTTTAAGTTAGTATGCCCTCCCAACTAAAACTTGCACCGTCCCATGTCTTGTACAATTAGTGGTGGGTCTATGAAATTAGGGTGCCACTAGTTTTCCTTGACTAGACGGGTTTGTGTCGGACACTTACACGCATAAGGGTTGGTTTGCTTAACAAGGTTATCTTAACGGTTAAGGACCTTGGGGCATAAAGGTTGGGCGCCGAGACATAGAGATGTCACCCAACAACAGGAGTCATATGTGATATGATTAGCAAAAGTTGCTTACCGATCTACCTCGTTTGCTAGCGGTGATGCTAAAGCTCACTAGTAGACTTGTTAGTTGTGGATCCTGAATCACTAAGTTTCAATAGAGGGATATTGATTTTAGTGGGAGTAGATTCTGTTAAAATAGTTTAATGTAATTTGCTCTATCATGGATACGTTTGTCTTAGTGTATTTTGCATTACTTTTGTTGTAGATTAAATGGCACCTAGCAACACCACCACATCGTTTGCTTTGCGTTCGGTCCTTGAGAAGGACAAGTTGAATGGAACAAACTACTCGGATTGGATCCGCAACCTGAGAATTGTTCTCAGGGCTGAGAAAAAGGAAGATGTTCTAGACAACCCACTACCAGAAGAACCTGCTGAGGATGCACCCGCTGCTGCTAAGAATGCTTACAAGAAAGCATGTGATGCTAACCTCGAAGTAAGCTGTCTTATGCTTGCTTGCATGGAACCCGAGCTGCAGATGCAGTTCGAAACAAACCATGAGGCGCACGATATGATCGTGGCGCTTAGAGACATGTTCCAAACACAGGCCAGGACTGAAAGATTCAATGTGTCTAAGGCCTTTGTTGAGAGCAAGCTAGCAGAAGGCGCAGTAGTAGGACCACACGTAATCAAGATGGTTGGTTACACTCAACGGTTGGAGAAGCTAGGCTTCCCACTGGGCCAAGAGTTGGCCACTGATTTCATTCTTTCGTCTCTTCCTCCTAGCTATGGGAACTTCATCTCGAACTACCATATGCATGGGACGGAGAAGGGATTGAATGAGCTGTGTGGTATGCTCAAGACAGCAGAGGCTGACATCAAGAAAAGCACTAGTACCAGCCATGTGATGGCGATACAGAACAAGCCCAGCTTTAAGAAGAAGGGCAATTCTTGGAAGAAGAAGGGCAAGGCTGGAACGTCCAAGCCAAACCCACCGCCCAAGGTTAAAGCTGGACCTGGACCTGCTCCAGACAAGGAGTGCTTTTACTATCATGAACTTGGTCACTGGAAGAGAAACTGCAAGCAGTACCTAGCTTCGTTGAAGAACGGCGGAAGTAAGAGTACTTCTACCTCAGGTACGCTTGTTGTTTATGTTATAGACAACATATTTCTCGCTGATACAGTTATTAATTCTTGGGTATTTGATACCGGATCGGTTGCTCATATTTGCAATTCGATGCAGGGAATGATAAGAAGTAGAAGCGTGGAAAGAGGAGAAGTTGATTTCCGCGTGGGCAATAATGCAAGAGTTGCTGCTTTGACCGTCGGGACGATGCAACTCCACCTCCCGTCAGGATTTATTATGGAGTTGAATAATTGTTATTTTGTTCCTAGTTTAAGTCGAAACATTTTATCTCCTTCATGTTTGATGAAGGATGGTTATTCATTTGCGAGTGAAAACAATGGTTGTGTGATCTCTAAGAATAATATGTTTATGGCTTTTGCACCCATTGTGAATGGATTATTTGTTTTAAATCTTGATGGTTCACCTGTCTGTAATGTAAGTGCTAAAAGGCCTCGGCCTAATGATTTGAGTCCTACCTACTTGTGGCATTGTCGTTTGGGTCATATAAGTGAAAAGCGCATGAAGAAGCTCCATTCTGATGGACTTCTAACTTCGTTTGATTTTGAATCATACGAGACATGTGAGGCTTGCTTGCTAGGCAAGATGACCAAGACGCCTTTCACAGGATTTCCTGAGAGAGCAGTAGACTTGTTGGAACTCGTACATAGTGATGTATGCGGACCAATGAGCACGACGGCTAGAGGAGGATTCCAATACTTCATAACTTTCACTGATGATTTTAGTAGATATGGCTATGTCTACTTGATGAGGCACAAGTCTGAAACCTTTGAAAAGTTCAAGGAATTTCAGAATGAAGTTGAAAATCAGCGTGGCAAGAAAATTAAGGCCTTACGATCTGATCGTGAAGGCGAGTATTTGAGCCACGAGTTTAGCAATCATCTAAAGAGTTGCGGAATTGTTCCACAACTTACGCCGCCTGGAACACCTCAGAGAAACGGTGTGTCCGAGCGACGTAATCGAACTTTGTTAGACATGGTTCGATCAATGATGAGCCAGTCGGACCTACCGTTGTCATTTTGGGGATACGCTCTAGAAACAGCAGCTTTCACACTAAATAGGGTACCATCTAAATCCGTAGTTAAGACACCATATGAGATATGGACTGGAAAGGTTCCTAATCTGTCTTTTCTAAAGATTTGGGGATGTGAAGTGTTTGTCAAGCGACTTCAGTCGGACAAGATCACACCCAAGTCGGATAAGTTCATTTTCGTGGGATATCCAAAGGAAACTTTGGGGTATTATTTCTACAACCGATCAGAAGGCAAAGTGTTTGTCGCTCGGAACGGGGTTTTCCTAGAGAAAGAGTTTCTCAAAGGAGAAAAGAGTGGAAAGACAGTGCATCTTGAAGAAGTTCAAGATGAGCCAATCGGGCAAGAATCAATGAGTGATGCTAACGTAGCAGAACAAGTTGAGATACCCATGGTAAGAGAAGCACCGCCACAACCACGAAGGTCAGCAAGGCTCCGCGAAATGCGGGAAATATTATTGTTGGACAATGATGAGCCTGCGACATATGCAGAAGCAATGATGGACCCAGACTCCGAAAAATGGCAGAGTGCCATGCAATCCGAAATAGAGTCCATGGGAGACAATCAAGTTTGGAACTTGGTTGACCCGCCTGATGGTGTTAAAGCCATAGAGTGCAAGTGGATCTATAAGAAGAAAAAGGACATGGATGGAAATGTTCACATCTATAAAGCACGACTTGTCGCAAAAGGTTTTCGACAAGTTCAAGGAGTTGACTACGACGAGACCTTCTCGCCCGTAGTGATGCTTAAGTCCATTCGGATTATTCTAGCTATAGCTGCATATTTCGATTATGAGATATGGCAGATGGATGTCAAGACAGCTTTCCTGAATGGAAACCTAGCTGAGGACGTGTATATGATACAACCCGAGGGTTTTGTCGATCCGAAAAATGTTGGAAAGGTATGCAAGCTTCAGAGATCCATTTATGGATTGAAGCAAGCATCTAGGAGTTGGAACATTCGTTTTGATGAAGTGGTCAAAGGGTTTGACTTCACCAAGAACGAAGAAGAGTCTTGTGTTTACAAGAAGGTTAGTGGGAGCTCTGTAGTATTTCTAATCTTATATGTGGATGACATATTACTGATTGGAAATAACATTCCTATGCTTGAGTCCGTAAAGACTTCACTGAAAAATAGTTTTTCGATGAAGCACTTAGGGGAAGCGGCATATATTCTGGGTATTAAGATCTATAGAGATAGATCGAGAAGGCTTATAGGTTTGAGCCAAGATACTTATATTGACAAAGTGTTGAAGCGGTTCAGCATGGAAGAGGCAAAGAAAGGGTTCTTGCCTATGTCACATGGCATACATCTCAGCAAGACTCAGTGTCCTTCGACTGCTGATGAGCGGGATCGCATGAGTAGAGTGCCATATGCCTCGGCTATTGGATCTATCATGTATGCAATGATAAGTACTCGCCCAGATGTTTCATATGCGCTAAGTATGACAAGCAGACACCAATCTGATCCAGGTGAGAGTCACTGGACAGCGGTGAAAAACATTCTTAAGTACTTGAGAAGGACTAAAGATATGTTCCTCGTCTATGGAGGTCAGGAGGAGCTCGTTGTAACAGGTTACACCGATGCTAGTTTCCAAACCGACAGAGATGATTCAAAGTCACAATCAGGATTTGTGTTCACGCTAAATGGTGGTGCTGTTAGTTGGAAGAGTTCCAAGCAGGAGACGGTGGCCGATTCTACGACAGAAGCCGAGTACATCGCGGCTTCGGAAGCCGCGAAGGAAGGTGTTTGGATAAGGAATTTCCTAATTGAGCTTGGTGTGTTCCCGAATGCGTCCAGCCCATTGAATCTCTACTGTGATAATAATGGGGCAATTGCGCAAGCAAAGGAGCCAAGGAACCACCAGAAGAACAAATACGTAATGCGGCGATTTCATCTCATTCGAGACTTCGTTAACCGGGGTGAGATCAAGATATGCAAAATACACACGGATCTGAACATTTCTGATCCGTTGACAAAACCACTCCCGCAGGCTAAGCATGATGCGCATGTAAGAGCTATGGGTATTAGGTACCTTCTAGATTGACTCTAGTGCAAGTGGGAGACTGTTGGAGGTATGCCCTAGAGGCAATCATAGAGATGATGATATTCCACTTGTATCCATGATTTGAATATTGTGTTCATTGAATATCCATTAAAGGCTACTTGAATTGATTTGCAATTATGTGAATTGTATGTGAAACTCTTTACTTGTATGGTTATTCTAAAGTTGTCCCTAGTCGGAGTTCATGTGAGGACACACATGAATATTAGACTAGCACATGTATTAGTTGATGACTATGTTTCACAAGTCATGGACATGAAGATGTTGAACTAATAATGTGGACACATGTGGAGACATGTGTTAGGACTGACCCAACACGAGAAGTAGTTATCTCTTTAAACAACATATACGCTTTGTCCTTAGACCTGAGATTGTCGCATGTATTCTAGATGTGGATCGACCTACTTAGGGGCTATCAAACGCTACGCCGTAACAGGGTAGTTATAAAGGTAGCTTTCGGGTTTGTCAAGAAGCATGCTATGAGACATCGTCAATCAAGATGGGATTTGCCCCTCTCTGATTGAGAGTGATATCTCTGGACCCCTCGAGTGATCGGATCCGAAAATGCATGGCCATGCTACGTACGGTTAAGAGTTAACCTACAAAGGGATTCCGAATCACAGGATCGAGAAAGAGCGGTCGGCTTGTAGCTAGACCAAATATCGTGAGGCAAAGGGAATAGCATGTATATTATGTTGTGATGGTTTGTCTGATATGATCTTCATGTGCGTATGGGAGTTGGCACGTCTTGCTAGAGGCCGCTACCGACTATTGGGCCGAGTAGGAGTACTCGGGCCATGTCTATACGTATCCGAACCCATAGGGTCACACACTTAAGGGGCTGGAAGCCCAATTCGGATCTGATCCGAGTTGGATTAGGTTTAGAAGTACAATGGGCCTCGGATCCAGAGGCCCGTCAGGAACCTCTATAAATAGAGGGGTGGGGGCGCCCTAGGGTTTACACCTTTTTGGCGAAACACACCTGCCGCGCCTCCCACGCCCTCGCCTGTTGCAACTCGCGGATCTAGCAGTCCAGCTTGCGACGCTCCTCCCTGCACGTGTGGATACCTTGGAGGTGTTGCGCCTGCAGCACTTGGATGAGTCGCTGACGAGCCGCCGACGAGCCGACGACGAGCCGCGGCACCGGAGGCGATCTTGCTGTGCACGTGGACGAGCTACTGAGGAGCTGCTGGACGTGATCGACTACGTTGATCGACTACGTACGACTACGTGATCGTCTTCACTGCATCGACGCATATCTACATCTTCCGCACCAGTAGTGCGTCGAGTGGTAATCCCGTGATCCTTATACGGCAGTTCTTCCTGGTTATACGCGGTAGAAATTTTGATTTGCGCTAGCGTAGCCTACCTCGTATCCCAACAGTGGTATCAAGAGCCGTAGCTACTTAGTTTTGGATTCGGGATGTGTGCATATGGAGATATGCGAGTTTTTCATTTGATCTATGTCCTGGTTTCGTACCCTTGCTGCAATGGTAGTGTAACGACATACTCCTACCGGTCGGTTTCCGCCATCGGAGTTAAGTGATACACGTAAATCCAGTTGCAGTGAGCGAAGATCAATATGATTAGTCGAATCGAGATCCAGGGTCATACGCCAGGCGCATTAGATGTGCAATAGTAGATGAGATCTACTGCCGGGATCGGGATTTTTCCCGTATGCGTATGCTTCGGTAAATCAGCCGTAACTTTTCGGTACGATCTCGGATCGGGGCGAATTTTATATGAAAATTGATCTACAGAAAAAGTTACACATGAAATTCAACCGCTTTGCTGTTTTCGGCGAAATTAGATTTCCCAAATTCGGCTTGGAAGATGGAGTTTTGGGCCTCCGAAGTTTGGAATGTTAGGACGCCTAACTCTATTTTGCAGGATGTATGTATGTATCTTGTGATCAGTATGGCCCCCTTGTGTATGTGATGCATGTGTGTAACTCATTCGTGACCTGCGTGTCGCGCGTACGGCAACACGGCAGGAGCCATATGTGTTGTCACTTTATTGTATTTAATGGTCTGCGTACCAATCTGTGATGATCCAAGCAACTATGTAATCTTCATTACTAGATTCTTTACTAGCTATTAGGTGTAATAGCATGCTCTAGTTCTTGGAGGACTCATCACCAGGAGGATGGCGCACATGGAACATGGAGATGGAGATCACCATGGTGAACAGGTTCTATGGAGATGGAGATCACCATATGAAAACGGGCCATACTGTGTCACAACTGTGTGAATGCTATTCTGTTTATGTTTTACTTTCTGCATGCTGTGATGTTAGAAGTAGAACGATCCCTCACAAGTTTAAGTTAGTATGCCCTCCCAACTAAAACTTGCACCGTCCCATGTCTTGTACAATTAGTGGTGAGTCTATGAAATTAGGGTGCCACTAGTTTTCCTTGACTAGACGGGTTTGTGTCGGACACTTACACGCATAAGGGTTGGTTTGCTTAACAAGGTTATCTTAACGGTTAAGGACCTTGGGGCATAAAGGTTGGGCGCCGAGACATAGAAATGTCACCCAACAACAGGAGTCATATGTGATATGATTAGCAAAAGTTGCTTACCGATCTACCTCGTTTGCTAGCGGTGATGCTAAAGCTCACTAGTGGACTTGTTAGTTGTGGATCCTGAATCACTAAGTTTCAATAGAGGGATATTGATTTTAGTGGGAGTAGATTCTGTTAAAATAGTTTAATGTAATTTGCTCTATCATGGATACGTTTGTCTTAGTGTATTTTGCATTACTTTTGTTGTAGATTAAATGGCACCTAGCAACACCACCACATCGTTTGCTTTGCGTTCGGTCCTTGAGAAGGACAAGTTGAATGGAACAAACTACTCGGATTGGATCCGCAACCTGAGAATTGTTCTCAGGGCTGAGAAAAAGGAAGATGTTCTAGACAACCCACTACCAGAAGAACCTGCTGAGGATGCACCCGCTGCTGCTAAGAATGCTTACAAGAAAGCATGTGATGCTAACCTCGAAGTAAGCTGCCTTATGCTTGCTTGCATGGAACCCGAGCTGCAGATGCAGTTCGAAACAAACCATGAGGCGCACGATATGATCGTACGCCAAGCATCGCCGTTGAACCTTCGATAGGTCCTGTGTCC
>NC_028454.1:21381659-21458730 GCF_000263155.2 Setaria italica
GTTTGATGAGGATGGTTATTCATTTGCGAGTGAAAACAATGGTTGTGTGATCTCTAAGAATAATATGTTTATGGCTTTTGCACCCATTGTGAATGGATTGTTTGTTTTAAATCTTGATGGTTCACCTGTCTGTAATGTAAGTGCTAAAAGGCCTCGGCCTAATGATTTGAGTCCTACCTACTTGTGGCATTGTCGTTTGGGTCATATAAGTGAAAAGCGCATGAAGAAGCTCCATTCTGATGGACTTCTAACTTCGTTTGATTTTGAATCATACGAGACATGTGAGGCTTGCTTGCTAGGCAAGATGACCAAGACGCCTTTCACAGGATTTCCTGAGAGAGCAGTAGACTTGTTGGAACTCGTACATAGTGATGTATGCGGACCAATGAGCACGACGGCTAGAGGAGGATTCCAATACTTCATAACTTTCACTGATGATTTTAGTAGATATGGCTATGTCTACTTGATGAGGCACAAGTCTGAAACCTTTGAAAAGTTCAAGGAATTTCAGAATGAAGTTGAAAATCAGCGTGGCAAGAAAATTAAGGCCTTACGATCTGATCGTGGAGGCGAGTATTTGAGCCACGAGTTTAGCAATCATCTAAAGAGTTGCGGAATTGTTCCACAACTTACGCCGCCTGGAACACCTCAGAGAAACGGTGTGTCCGAGCGACGTAATCGAACTTTGTTAGACATGGTTCGATCAATGATGAGCCAGTCGGACCTACCGTTGTCATTTTGGGGATACGCTCTAGAAACAGCAGCTTTCACACTTAATAGGGTACCATCTAAATCCGTAGTTAAGACACCATATGAGATATGGACTGGAAAGGTTCCTAGTCTGTCTTTTCTAAAGATTTGGGGATGTGAAGTGTTTGTCAAGCGACTTCAGTCGGACAAGATCACACCCAAGTCGGATAAGTGCATTTTCGTGGGATATCCAAAGGAAACTTTGGGGTATTATTTCTACAACCGATCAGAAGGCAAAGTGTTTGTCGCTCGGAACGGGGTTTTCCTAGAGAAAGAGTTTCTCAAAGGAGAAAAGAGTGGAAAGACAGTGCATCTTGAAGAAGTTCAAGATGAGCCAATCGGGCAAGAATCAATGAGTGATGCTAACGTAGCAGAACAAGTTGAGATACCCATGGTAAGAGAAGCACCGCCACAACCACGAAGGTCAGCAAGGCTCCGCGAAATGCGGGAAATATTATTGTTGGACAATGATGAGCCTGCGACATATGCAGAAGCAATGATGGACCCAGACTCCGAAAAATGGCAGAGTGCCATGCAATCCGAAATAGAGTCCATGGGAGACAATCAAGTTTGGAACTTGGTTGACCCGCCTGATGGTGTTAAAGCCATAGAGTGCAAGTGGATCTATAAGAAGAAAAAGGACATGGATGGAAATGTTCACATCTATAAAGCACGACTTGTCGCAAAAGGTTTTCGACAAGTTCAAGGAGTTGACTACGACGAGACCTTCTCGCCCGTAGTGATGCTTAAGTCCATTCGGATTATTCTAGCTATAGCTGCATATTTCGATTATGAGATATGGTAGATGGATGTCAAGACAGCTTTCCTGAATGGAAACCTAGCTGAGGACGTGTATATGATACAACCCGAGGGTTTTGTCGATCCGAAAAATGTTGAAAAGGTATGCAAGCTTCAGAGATCCATTTATGGATTGAAGCAAGCATCTAGGAGTTGGAACATTCGTTTTGATGAAGTGGTCAAAGGGTTTGACTTCACCAAGAACGAAGAAGAGTCTTGTGTTTACAAGAAGGTTAGTGGGAGCTCTGTAGTATTTCTAATCTTATATGTGGATGACATATTACTGATTGGAAATAACATTCCTATGCTTGAGTCCGTAAAGACTTCACTGAAAAATAGTTTTTCGATGAAGGACTTAGGGGAAGCGGCATATATTCTGGGCATTAAGATCTATAGAGATAGATCGAGAAGGCTTATAGGTTTGAGCCAAGATACTTATATTGACAAAGTGTTGAAGCGGTTCAGCATGGAAGAGGCAAAGAAAGGGTTCTTGCCTATGTCACATGGCATACATCTCAGCGAGACTCAGTGTCCTTCGACTGCTGATGAGCGGGATCGCATGAGTAGAGTGCCATATGCCTAGGCTATTGGATCTATCATGTATGCAATGATAAGTACTCGCCCAGATGTTTCATATGCGCTAAGTATGACAAGCAGACACCAATCTGATCCAGGTGAGAGTCACTGGACAGCGGTGAAAAACATTCTTAAGTACTTGAGAAGGACTAAAGATATGTTCCTCGTCTATGGAGGTCAGGAGGAGCTCGTTGTAACAGGTTACACCGATGCTAGTTTCCAAACCGACAGAGATGATTCAAAGTCACAATCAGGATTTGTGTTCACGCTAAATGGTGGTGCTGTTAGTTGGAAGAGTTCCAAGCAGGAGACGGTGGCCGATTCTACGACAGAAGCCGAGTACATCGCGGCTTCGGAAGCCGCGAAGGAAGGTGTTTGGATAAGGAATTTCCTGATTGAGCTTGGTGTGTTCCCGAATGCGTCCAGCCCATTGAATCTCTACTGTGATAATAATGGGGCAATTGCGCAAGCAAAGGAGCCAAGGAACCACCAGAAGAACAAACACGTAATGCGGCGATTTCATCTCATTCGAGACTTCGTTAAACGGGGTGAGATCAAGATATGCAAAATACACACGGATCTGAACATTTCTGATCCGTTGACAAAACCACTCCCGCAGGCTAAGCATGATGCGCATGTAAGAGCTATGGGTATTAGGTACCTTCTAGATTGACTCTAGTGCAAGTGGGAGACTGTTGGAGGTATGCCCTAGAGGCAATCATAGAGATGATGATATTCCACTTGTATCCATGATTTGAATATTGTGTTCATTGAATATCCATTAAAGGCTACGTGAATTGATTTGCAATTATGTGAATTGTATGTGAAACTCTTTACTTGTATGGTTATTCTAAAGTTGTCCCTAGTCGGAGTTCATGTGAGGACACACATGAATATTAGACTAGCACATGTATTAGTTGATGACTATGTTTCACAAGTCATGGACATGAAGATGTTGAACTAATAATGTGGACACATGTGGAGACATGTGTTAGGACTGACCCAACATGAGAAGTAGTTATCTCTTTAAACAACATATACGCTTTGTCCTTAGACCTGAGATTGTCGCATGTATTCTAGATGTGGATCGACCTACTTAGGGGCTATCAAACGCTACGCCGTAATAGGGTAGTTATAAAGGTAGCTTTCGGGTTTGTCAAGAAGCATGCTATGAGACATGGTCAATCAAGATGGGATTTGCCCCTCTCTGATTGAGAGTGATATCTCTGGGCCCCTCGAGTGATCGGATCCGAAAATGCATGGCCATGCTACGTACGGTTAAGAGTTAACCTACAAAGGGATTCCGAATCACAGGATCGAGAAAGAGCGGTCGGCTTGTAGCTAGACCAAATATCGTGAGGCAAAGGGAATAGCATGTATATTATGTTGTGATGGTTCGTCTGATATGATCTTCGTGTGCGTATGGGAGTTGGCACGTCTTGCTAGAGGCCGCTACCGACTATTGGGCCGAGTAGGAGTACTCGGGCCATGTCTATACGTATCCGAACCCATAGGGTCACACAATTAAGGGGCTGGAAGCCCAATTCGGATCTGATCCGAGTTGGATTAGGTTTAGAAGTACAATGGGCCTCGGATCCAGAGGCCCGTCAGGAACCTCTATAAATAGAGGGGTGGGGGCGCCCTAGGGTTTACACCTTTTTGGCGAAACACACCTGCCGCGCCTCCCACGCCCTCGCCTGTTGCAACTCGCGGATCTAGCAGTCCAGCTTGCGACGCTTCCTCCCTGCACGTGTGGATACCTTGGAGGTGTTGCGCCTGCAGCACTTGGATGAGCCGCTGACGAGCCGCCGACGAGCCGACGACGAGCCGCGGCACCGGAGGCGATCTTGCTGTGCACGTGGACGAGCTGCTGAGGAGCTGCTGGACGTGATCGACTACGTTGATCGACTACGTACGACTGCGTGATCGTCTTCACTGCATCGACGCATATCTACATCTTCCGCACCAGTAGTGCGTCGAGTGGTAATCCCGTGATCCTTATACGGCAGTTCTTCCTGGTTATACGCGGTAGAAATTTTGATTTGCGCTAGCGTAGCCTACCTCGTATCCCAACAGAGAGAACAGTCCATGAGGATAGATGAATATGAAGGGAAGCTCAGGGAAATGAAGGAATTCATGGATGCCAATAGGAATACGACAGATAGGGCAAAAGAAGAGGCTGAATCCAATGTTAACAGGCTTGAGGCAGAGAGATTTCAGCAGCTGGATGAAATCTTATCTCTTCGTCTGGCTCTAGAAGAAATGCAGGCTCAGGTACCTACCCAGAACATAGTAAACGTTCCACCACCTCCACCACCAGAAGAACCACAGCCGCCGATCCCAGAAGAAGCAGATCAGTTGGTGGACGTTGTAGGTGTGGAGGGTGATATGGCTCCACCTGCAGCTCCCGAGATCGACTTGTATGCCCATGAAAATTTAGAAGGTTTTGATGTTGATATGGAAGATGATCTGGGTGAAGCTCCAATGGAAAACCATCACTTCGCCTGGGCCGATGCAAATGCCGATGGGTTAGATCCACAAGGCTATGGACCTATGCAACAGTGGGGTGAAGCCGAGCAGGAAGGCGGGGAAGAAGAAGAAGATCCAGATGAAATGGAGGGAAGTTCTGGTGTCAGCACCTCTGCATCATATACCTCCTACACTTCAAGTGACCTCGGACCAGAGTCGAAAAGTGAGAATTCAGTAAATTAGCCCCCACCTGTCGCTCCTCCGGGACAGAAACTGATGACGGTGGATCAGGACGTTCTGCAAGCTGCGATGGCCCGGCTAGGAATAAATGCTGAAGAGTTAGGCATCTATCCCTATGACGGCTAAAGGAAGATCATGACCAAGAAGTGTTATGGTGTATTTATGTAAGATAAACGCAGTGGGACGGAGTAGTGTGGTGTTTTTGTAAAAAAATCAAACTCCGGGTCATGTAATATAAATAATCATGTATATAAGTGTGGTTTGTGTGTATTTACAATAGTTATGTTGTGATGTGTGGAATACAAGCATACTCATGGAACTGTTGGCAAACTATGGCTTAGATATTAATACTCTGTTTGATTTTGACAGCATGACGGATCCGATAGGTCCTCGAGCTTCGGGGTCAGGGGGCCACAAGGAAAACTTACCGAGAGCCCCAACGCTGGCTGATGCCATAGCTAGCCTCATGAATTCAGGAGCTGAACAGGCTCGACTGCTTTAGATGATTGTGTAAAACACTGGAAATGGTGGAAACCGACGGGACCCAGAACGTGGTGTATCTTACACCTAGTTTTTGGAAACTCGTCCTCCGATATTCCTGAAAGCTGAGCACCCACTAGAGGCTAATATATGGCTTCAGACGATGGAGCAGAAATTTCAGGTGATTCCCCAATGCACCACCACCTAGAAGGCAGAGTTTGCCAGACTCCAACTCCAGGGTCCCGCCAGGACCTGGTGACCAGCTATTTGGCAAGGCAACCTGTCGGAAGGGAGGTTACTTGGGAAAACTTTAAGGAAGCCTTCCGAACGCAGTTTGTACCAGAAGGGATTATGCGAATGAAGCTGGAACAATTTCTAGGGCTGCAGCAAGGGACTCGTAGTATCCTGGATTACACCAATGAGTTTGATCACTTGGCCCAGTATGCACCGGAACATGTTAACACGGAGTCCAGAAAGAGGGACTGCTACCTTCGCAGGCTCAATGCACAGATGCAGGAGAAGTTGTCTACCTGCACCTTTGCTGATTGTAGTTCTGCGGTAAGTACAGCTATTACTGCAGAAGAGAAAATGAGAATTTTAGATGAAACTTTGAAGAAAGAAGAATCTTTGAAGAGAAAGAATATTTCTTTTGGAACCTTTGGGAATGCCCCGCAGAGGATGAAGGTAGTATCGGCCTTCTTTTTAGCAGAGGCCATTTCAGCCCTGGAATATCAAAAATCCTACCAATACTCCTCGTCCTGGAAATGCGACACCTCTTGGGTATCGCAGCCATACTCCTCAAGGGAATCCACATGTTTGTTTTAACTGTGGAAAGCCGGGACACTTTGCCCGGGACTGCCGTTTTCCCAAAACTGGGGGAAATGCAAATTTGAGGGCTCAAACCTCTGGTCAGGGCACCGAACAAAAGTTTGTTCGCCGCAAATTTCTGAATACCAAGACAGGGCAGGCTCACTATATGAATGTGGAGGAGATCCCAGAAGGTGAACCTATTTTGGCAGGTACGTACTTTGTCAATGATTATCCTACCATAATTCTATTTGATTCGGGTGCATCGCATACTTTTATAAGTAGAGAGTTTGTTAAGCAACATCACCTAGAAGTGCACACCTTAAATGTCAAATATGCTATTCAAGCTACTGGAGCTACTCAGAATACAAATCAGGTAGCTCGCAATGTGATTTTGAATTTAGAAGGAAATAAGGTGGGTGCTTATCCTTTAATTTTGGAAGATCAAGGAATAGATATTATTTTGGGGGTAAATTGGATGAAGGAACATAAAGTTCAAATTGATATGGATAACCGGGTCGTTAGTATGAAAGATGACCAAGGCCATCCTTTTGAGCTCCAATTACCCGCTCATCCTTGTCTAGACCAGATGGTCAAAAAGACTAGAGCAGTGGCTCTAGAATCTATTCCCGTGGTTAATGAGTTTGTAGATGTGTTTCCAGAAGATCTCCCTGGACTACCGCCTGATAGAGCGGTAGAATTTACTATTGAGTTAGAACCTGGCACTGCTCCTATCTCAAGAAGACCATATCGAATGCCACCTAAGGAGGTACCAGAATTAAAAGGCCAACTCCAAGAATTGCTAGATAAAGGTTTTGTCCGACCTAGCACTTCACCATGGGGCTGCCCTGCACTATTTGTTAAAAAGAAAGATGGCACATTGAGGTTGTGTGTGGATTACCGCCCTTTGAATGCGGTAACCATTAAGAACAAGTATCCGTTGCCACGGATTGACTTATTATTCGACCAACTAGCTGGAGCCAAGGTCTTTTCAAAAATCGACCTTCGGTCAGGATATCATCAGATTAAGATAAAGCCCGAAGACATACCTAAAACAGCCTTCTCAACCCGATACGGATTATATGAGTACCTGGTTATGTCTTACGGACTGACAAATGCCCCAGTGCATTTTATGTACCTCATGAATTCGGTATTCATGCCAGAATTAGATAAATTTGTGGTCGTCTTTATAGATGATATCCTAGTCTTTTCTAAAAATGAAGAGGAACATGCGCAACACCTGCGTATTGTTCTAAGTAGACTATGGGAACACCAATTATATGCCAAGTTCAGTAAATGTGAATTCTGGTTAAAGAAAGTTCCATTCCTTGGGCACGTTTTGTCTGAAAAAGGGATTGAAGTTGACCCCGAAAAAGTCAAGGACATATTGGATTGGAAACCACCAACCTCTGTTCATGAAGTGAGGAGTTTCTTGGGAATGGCCGGGTATTACCGTAGGTTTATTCCTAACTTCTCGAAAATTTCCAAGCCAATCACGGAGTTGTTAAAGAAAGAAGTGAAATTTGGGTGGAACCCCGAATGTGAAGAATCATTTCAGACATTAAAGAAGCTACTAACTACAACACCAGTACTAGCTCAGCCTGATTTAGAGAAGCCCTTTGATGTATACTGTGACGCCTCAGGGACAGGGATAGGATGTGTTCTTATGCAAGAAGGCAGAGTTATTGCTTATGCTTCTCGTCAACTGAAGTGTCATGAAGAGCATTACGCTACCCATGATTTAGAGCTTGCTGCTGTAGTCCATGCATTAAAGATATGGCGGCACTATCTCTTAGGTAGTGAATGTCGTATATTTACTAACCATAATAGCTTAAAGTATATTTTCACTCAAATGGACTTGAACATGAGGCAGAGGTGGTGGCTGGAGCTAATTAAAGATTATAAGCTAGAAATCCACTACCATCCTGGTAAGGCCAATGTGGTGGCTGATGCTTTGAGCAGAAAGGCCCAATGCCATTGTACTACTATTCAGTCTAACCTTAAGACCCTGTGTGAAGAATTAGAAGATTTAAGCTTGGAAATAGTAAAACAAGGTGCCCTCCAGAACATTATTGTGCAAGACACCCTAAAAGGAAGAATCATAACAGCCCAAAAAGAAGATCCTTGGATCAAGGTACTTTATCAGCAGAAAGCAGAAGGAAAGATTTCTGAACTCACTCAAGAACAGGATGGGGGACTATATTTCAAGAAAAGGATAGTAGTTCCTAAGGATGAAAGCCTAAGAAAGTTGATCTTGGACGAAGCACACTTGTCTGAGTTCGTCATTCATCCCAGAAGCAACAAAATGTACCAAGATTTAAAGCAGAGATTCTGGTGGGCCAGGATGAAACCTGAAATTGCAAGGTATGTAGCCGAATGCGACACCTGCCGGAGAGTTAAACCAATCCTAAAAAGTCAGCGGGTTTGCTTCAGCCTTCGGAAATCCCTGTCTGGAAAT
This sequence comes from Setaria italica, assembly GCF_000263155.2. NCBI lineage: Eukaryota > Viridiplantae > Streptophyta > Magnoliopsida > Poales > Poaceae > Setaria > Setaria italica. Next base: position 21,390,238 of record NC_028454.1, read on the forward strand.
GGGAAGATATTTCCATGGACTTTATAGTTGGACTACCTACTACTTCAAAAGGGTATGATTCCATATGGGTTATTGTCGACCGACTTACTAAGTCAGCCCATTTCATCCCCGTCAAGACTACATATCCAGTGTCAACATATGCAAAGATCTATATAGCTCGGATAGTGTCTCTGCACGGAGTACCAAAGACAATTACCTCAGATCGAGGCTCCCAGTTTGTTTCCAGATTTTGGGAACAACTACAAAAAGACATGGGAACTACTCTAATCAAAAGCTCGGCCTATCATCCTCAAACAAGGGGACAGACAGAGAGAGTTAACCAAATCTTGGAAGACATGTTACGAGCTTGTTACCTTCTCTAAGCTATGGGACGAATGCTTGCCCCTAGCCGAGTTCTCCTATAATAATAGCTATCAAGCTAGTATTAAAATGGCACCTTTCGAAGCCTTGTATGGTCGAAGATGCCGAACCCCCTTGAATTGGTCGGAAGCAGGAGAAAGGACACATTTGGGATCAGATTTGGTTATGGAAACCGAAGAAAAGGTCCGGAAGATTCGTAAACATTTAGAAATAGCCTAGTCTCAACAAAAGAGTTATTCAGACAGAAGGAGACGGTCTTTAGAATTTCATGTCGGAGACTTTGTGTACCTGAAGGTATCTCCGATGAAAAGAGTACAACGTTTTGGAGTAAAAGGTAAACTAGCCCCAAGGTATATTGGTCCTTATGAGGTTCTGGAACGAAAAGGTCCGGTAGCATACAAGCTTTCATTACCAGACCAGCTTGCTTCTATACATGATGTATTTCATATATCCCAGCTTAAGAAGTGTTTAAGAGTTCCAGAAGAAATTCTAGAAGATCCAGAAATTGAGCTCGAGCCAGACCTGACTTACGAGGAAAGGCCTATTAAAATTCTGGATCAAAAGACAAGAGATACCCGAACTCGGAGTATTACGTTTTACAAGGTACAATGGAAGAATCATACTCCAGATGAAGCTACTTGGAAGGTAGTTGAAGACCTAGAGTCCAAATACCCTGAGCTATTTGAAACTGTCAAGATCAGATGAACAAAAGCCACCACCCCACTTTCTTTATACAGAAAAGAGAGAGATATTGTGTCTGAGGTAGTTTCCTTTCCATTCTCAAAGTAAAGAATTTAACCCCTGGAATCTCGGGACGAGATTCTGTTAAGGGGGAGAGGCTGTAACACCTAGTATTTAGCCATCAAAAGTAATTCAGAAGAATTAAAGGCAAATTATGAAGAAAAAAGACAAGAAATTGGCTAAAAGTCAAAATCGAGTCAAATTTGACCAAAATTTAAATTTTGAATTCGAAATTCCAAAAAATTGGGCAAAAATATGGAATGGAAGGATAAGAGTGTTTAGAACTTGGTGATCAAGATTGTAGACAAAAAAAAACCTGGTCCTAAACATCTCAAGAAAGCCAAAGGAAAAATCAAAATAGAAGTGTACTGTTCACCATCAGAAAATAGGATTTCAGAAAAACAGCACAAGTGTCCATTTTGGAAATTGTTTTCTGCCAAAATTTTCAAATAAGTGGACCAAAGCAACTACATAGCAATGAAGTATGAACTTTGGACAAGTATATTCGGGTGTTGTTGATCAGGAACGGTAAAGGGATCAAATTCAAATTTTAGCTCAAAGTCAGCACTTTGCCACGGTAGACTGAACTGCTGAAACTGTCTAAGTCTGAAACAGCAATAAGTAGCTAAGTTTGGAGCAAATTTCAGAAGAATGTAGAGTAAAAGGTATAAGTGTTTATGAGCAAAATGGAATCTTTGAAAGTTGTAGAACACAAGTGGGAAGTAGTTGGACTAAAAGGAATGAGTTTGGGCCACTGAAATTAAATCAACAGAAGTGCAAATGACCATGTTGAAGGTCTGACGAACTGAATGAGGTGTTCAAAGGGGGATTCAGTTAACTGAGGGAAAGAATTCGAAAATTTCCAACAATTGGATGTTTATCTCGGGTAGGAGTTTAAATATGAATTAAAGAGCTCAAGTTTATCTCCAACTTTGCTTAAAGGGCTCTTGGACCCTTGGATGCAAAATCGACCGTAGCTACACTCTGAACTTCGGGTGTCACAGAAACAAAGAGGGGGGGGGCGACAGAGCAGAGCACGACATGTCGCCCCCGGCGCTCCTGCCACGCTGTCCTGCTCGACATCTAGGCCACCTCCGCGCCACGCGAGTCTATAGCTAGGCCACGGTGTCGACCATGCGCACGGTGAAACTTCATATATCTACCGCTCCCGCCGTCATGTTACCGTCTGCCTTTTTTACCACCGCCACCCTCTCTGTCAAGCCACTGCCGCCGACCAAAAATTCCACTGCCACAACTCATCTCCCGTCAATTCCTCTCGCCCACTCCTCCGCAGATACCTCACCTACAGCCTGGCTAACTTGTTGTCCAACCTCTCCGCCGAGGTGCCCGTAAGCGTCGCCGTTCTCGTCCACCACCGCCGCACCTCCTGCTCATGGTGAGCACCTCCTTGCCGTCGTTCTCTTTCCTTGTGGACAGTCGTAGGTGAGTCCTTGGGGTACTAGGAAGCTGTAGGGGTAGTCGACAATGTAGGCTGCGCCGTCATCGTGCTTAGTCACGGACGGCCGTTAGCGCCGCCGCCCGCTGCCGTGGAGAGGATGTCTCCGGCCACCTCCCAGGGAGCTACCGCGCGCGCACAGGTGCGCTAGGGCATGGGGATGCTTCCCCAGCCCGGCCTCGTCACCGGTGGGGCACCGGCCGGTGAGCCGCGCCGCCCCCTGCCGCGCTCAGGTTTTGGTGCGAGATAGAAGAAGGCTCTGGTGTTAGCAAGCCCGCACGTCAGGGAAGAAAGGGAGGAAGGAGGCCGGCCGGGCGAAGGCGTCGGGTGGGCCGGAGTTCCGTAGGCCCAGAAGCCGGTGCGAGGTCATCGGGCGTCTTGGAAGGCCGGGGGCCCGTGAGGTCCGGCAGGCTGGTAGGCCAGTGAGGCGGGCCGGAAGCTACGCGAAAGGAGGAAAAGGGAGCAATGGGCCGTTGGGCCGGTGCCGGGTTGAGAAAGGAAAAAGGAAAAGGAAACGGCCCAGTAGGCCCAGTAGGGGAATAAGAGGCCGGCAGGTAGAGTAAATAGGACTAAAGGTGGGTCCGAGCCGCGGGCCCAGCGTAAGAAAGAGGGGGTAGGGTAAGGGTGCGTGAGAAAAGTAGGCCGGGGGTTTTCCGGAAAAACTTAGATTTCCTTTTGTAGAATAGTAGATTAAATCCGGTTATCACCATTTAAATCATAGAAATTTCTAGGGGTGTCCAAAATTAGTGAAACCAATTTTGTTAGGATTGTTTTATTTTCCTTTATGCATTAAAATTTTTATACCCTAGGAAAAATAATAAAAATTTAGGTATTGTTTTAATGCCTTTTCTTTAAGGTATTTGAATAAATACTTAATCTTTATTAAATGCATAAAATATGGAATAACATTTTCATAATCACAAATTATTGTTAACTCATATGAAATTAGGTTTCAAGACTAGAAAATAATTACAACGTTTTCCTAAAAATAAAAGAAAAAGCCTAAGACCCTCCTTTTTTAATGCTTATGGGGATGTTTTCCCAAACAATAAACCCACATTGATTGACAAATGGCATTATCATACTAGGGGGAGCAATTGGTGCGCCTTCATCATCCACTTCTGTGATGATGGTACACCCCTCCAACTTTTTCTTCCCGCCTCGTTTCCGTTTAGGCCTCATCGAGGATCCAGATGGCTAAAAAAAGATGCATTAATTATAACCATTGTTGACAAATAGAGCATTCAAATCATGTTTATCTATATAGGTAGTCATATACCTTGGCAATTTCTTCCTCCTCTTCACCTGGCGACTATATTTAGGTACTAGCTACCATCATCCTTTTCGCCTGCACCATCATCTACTTCTGCATTGTAGTGTCTGCCTTCATTAATAATATTTTGCAGGAACTCCTCTTCATCCCTATCTCCCATTTTAACTAGTATAAGAAACAATTAAGAAAGTTTCTAGGCATTACGAAAAGAATGAAATAGAATGTAAATATATGAAACAAATGAAATAATTCTAGGCAGCATGTAAGTTTCTAGCCATTTTGCGGTAATATCACTGATTTCTAGCAATTTCATATGTTTTCTATTATTTTTCTATATTTTTATGTTTCATATTAACAAGTAATTATAGCCAATACTAAAAGAAAAATTAAGAAAGTAATTGTAAATAAAATGTAAAAAATGAAACAAATGAAATAATTCTAGGCAGCATGTAAGTAAGTTTCTGGCCATTTTGTAGTAATCTCGATGATTCCTAGCAATTTCCTATGTTTTCTAATAGTTTTCTAATTTCTAGTTGCAGACGTCATCACAGGGCTTGTTGACATCAGCGATCGATTTTGGGGGGAGGGGGTTAGGGGCTTACGTACGCACGTGGAAGGGTCGAAGGTGCGAAGGTCGGAGCGTGGGGTCCTAGTGGCAGCCTGCGTGAACTCCTAGTGATGGACGCCGCGACGAGGGTAGAGGCAGCCGGGGGTGGCCGGGGCAAGGAGCGGTGGCAGAAGCACATCGGCTAGGCTAGGATGGGGCGGCGGCCGGTGTCAGGCAGCGTGGAATCCTGTGTGCAGGACCCGCACCGTGGTGCTGGGGGAGCGCCAGGTGCGGCCAGACATCGAGGAAGTTGAGGAGCCATAGCTGCGCCCGGCAAAGAAGGGGGCCAATTGGTCGGGGCGGTGCGGGTGTCGAGGAGGAGCGTGGATTGTGGTGGGACGGAGTGCGCTATGATGTCGGGGAGCACTGGGTGCGGTCGGATGTTGAGGAAGTTGAGGAGCTGGGGCCACCGGCGAGGAAGGGGCCGGTTGGTCGGGACGGCAGGCAGCGGGCGGCGCGGACGTCGAGGAGGAGCTAGGATTGTGGCAGGGCGGAGTGCGCCGTGATGCCGAGCATGGCCTAACATCCAGGAGGAGCCAGGGCAGCGGGCAACGGTGGAGGATGACGTCGGGGGTGGCGGAGTGGCTGCGGGATTGGGGGAGAGGGAACGACTACGCAGCAAAGTGTTGGAGAAGAAGAGGGATGGGGTTTTTGTATGTTTGGCAGATTAGTACCGGGCAGAGGCCTTGTCCCGTACAAAATTAGCTTTAGTACCAGTGCTAGCTAATGCCCGGTACTAAATGGTGTCATTTAGTACCGGGTAGTACCTTCGCCCAGTACTAATCTATCCAAAAAAGCGGGAGGCAAAACTGGGGGAATTTACTACCGGGAAAGGCCCCCGCGCGGTACTAATCTTGCCTCAAGCGTTTCACTTCCCGCGCACACTCTATTTTCTTTTCACTATTTCTAAAATTGCTGCTATATTTTTTATGCTAAATAAATGGTGTAAACTTAGGAAAAAAATTGAAAAAAGTTTCAGACCTTGTGTTGACTATCTGTACACCATACAACAATTTATTTATATAGGAAAATTTGAATTTTATAATTACTAATTGGATATGAAATGTTTCCATACAGTTGTTAATCCAAAAAGGAAAAAAACTACTATTTTGCACATGCAAAAATATTAAGAAATATTAGCTATAATAAATTTGACAGTTATGCCATCAGTATACAATGTACTTGTATAATTGCCTCTAATTTAATGTTTCCAGACTTTTGATGATCCAAAATAGTGCAAATTTTTAATATTTTGACCATGCAAAAATAATTTATGAATTTGTGTTTGTTTTATTTGATACAAATTGTACGAATAGTATCGTTAATCAAGAGAAATACCACACAATTGTTCGAATTGTACAAAATACATTACATAGTTCATGACTTGACCACATAATATTAAAGTTCTAAAGCTACTCATCATTATTCAATGGAACATTGATAATCTTCTTCTTGACGAACATCCCTTGGCCATGATCGCGACGTAAGTATGGAGCATCTTCTTTGGATAATAGGATGCTGGGGTCAACCTCCAATTAGAATGGAGGAAGGTCATCAAACTGATCAAAATCTTCTAACTTGTCCAAAATGTCCTCAACTCTAATGATTTTTCTTTTTTGGGCAGAACTATGTGGCGTTTTGGCTCATCTTCTGACTTTTTATCGGCCTTCGTCTTGGGTTTGCTTGACATGTCCTTCACATAGAAAACCTAACTCACATCCTTGGCTAGGACGAATGGTTCGTCTCAATATCCAATCTTGTTGAGGTCCACTATTGTCATCCCATAACGGTCTTTCATTAAGCTTCCACCAGCAACCCATTAGCAGCGAAACAGAGGGACCTTCAAAGGTCCATAATCAAGTTCTCATATCTCCTCTATGACACCATAGTAGCTATCCTTATTCAAATTATTGTCTATTGCAACTATAAAGACACCACTATTTTGGTTGGTACTCTTTTGATCTTGGGCTCTCGTATAAAATGTATACCCATTTATCTCGTACCCTTGCTATTGCAATATCAAGACAGATGGTCCCCTATCCATTTATTGAAGTTGTCCATCAATTGTCTCATTATCCATGAGGTGTCGTTGGATCCATGTTGTGAAAGTATCTATGTGATGTTGTGTAATTCAGGCCTTAGACTTCCTCGGTTTTTCGGACCATACAATATCCTTGTGCTCCTTCATATATGGCGCCACTAAGGATGAATTTTGTAGCACTGTGAAGTTTGCTTTGTGGATTCTAGTCTCATGTATGTTCATGTTAGCTTTCTTCCTGAGTGTGCCCTTTCCCTTCAGATGGCCCTCATGGCGTGACATGGGGACCCCTATCGGACTAAGTTCATCAATAAAGTCAACACAAAACTCAATGAATTCCTCTATTCCATATCTCTAGGTGATGCTTCCTTCTGGATGGGCACGATTGCGAACGTACTTCTTTAGGACCGACATGAACCTCTCGAAAGGTCACATATTGTGCAAGTATACTAGAACCATAATGCTTATCTCTTTAACAAGGTAAACCAAAAGATGAGTCATAATATTAAAGAAGGAATGTGGAAAGACCATCTCAAAGCTGACAAGACATTGGACCATGTCATTCTGTAGCTTTATTAGATTGTTTGGATTGATTGCCTTCTTCGAAATTTCATTGAGGAATGCACATAGCTTTACGATTACCAATCTCACATTCTCTGGTAGAATACCCCTCAGTGCAACTAGAAGCAACTGTGCCATTAGGACATGGCAGTCATGTGACTTTAGATTTGTGAATTTCTTCTCTTTCACATTTATTATCCCTGTATATTAGAGGAGTACGCGGATAGGACCTGCATATTATTCAAGCAAACAAACATGTTTTCTTTCTCCTCTTTGCTGAGAGTGTAGCTGGTAGGACATAAGTAGTGTTGTCCGTTCTCTCTCTTTTCTGGATGTAGGTCCTCTCATTGTTCCGTACGTTTCAAGTCCTACCTTGCTTCCAATGTATCCTTTGGTGCCCCATAAACACCGAGCAAGCCTAGCAGGTTCATGCAAAGATTCTTTGTCAGGTGCATCACATCAATTGCATTGTGGACCTCTAGAACTTCCCAATAAGGTAGCTCCCAAAATATAGACTTCGTCTTCCACATGGTTGCACGTCCGTTATCGTTGTTGGAACAGGTTGTCTACCGGAACCCTTACCAAAGACTAGCTTCACATCCTTTATCATAGAAAATATACGCTTTCCATTACGATGCGAAGGCTTAGCACGAGTGTTGGGATCCCCTTTAAAATGATTTCCTTTCTTTTTTAAAGGGTGATTCGCATGAAGAAATCGACGATGGCCCATATACACCACCTTCCGACAGTGTTTCAAATATATGTTGTCAGTTTCATCTAGACAATGGGTGCATGCCCGATATCTCTTGTTCATCTGTCTCGATAGGTTACTAAGTGTAGGTCAATCATTGATGGTTACAAAAAGCAATGCTCTGATAATGAAAGTCTCATGTTTGTCCTCATCCCACATATGTACACCTTCTTCCTTCCAGAGCAGTAAAAGTTATTAACCAACGGTCTTAGGTACACGTCAATGTCGTTCCCAGGTTGTTTTGGGCCTTGGATAAGGACTGGCATCATGATGAACTTCCGGTTCATGCACAACTAAGAAGGAAGGTTGAAGATACATAGAGTCACAGGCCATGTACTATGAGCACTACCAAACTCACCAAATGGATCCATTCCATCAGTGCTTAAACCAAACCTTATGTTCCTTGTGTCCTTCTCAAAGTCTGGGAATTCTCTATCAACGTTTATCCACTCAGAACCATCTATGGGGTGTTTCAGCTTCTCATCTTGCTTACGTTCTTCTTTGTCACATCGCATCAACTTAGCATGCGCCTTGTTTCTGAACAAGCGCTTCAAATGTGGTATTACAGGGAAATACCACATCACCTTTGTTGGAACTCTCTTCTTCGCAGGCTGCCGCTCAACATCACCTAGGTCATCTCGCCTGATCTTATACCACAACGCCTCGCAAACAAGACAAGCATCCAAGTTCTCATATTCCTCGCCGCGATAAAGGATACAATCATTAAGACATGTGTGTATCTTCTGCACATCCAATCCTAGAAGGAAAACAACCTTTTTTTGCTTCATATGTGGATGAGGGAAGTTTGTTATCCTCGGGAAGCACGTTCTTTACGATTTTCAATAGCTCCCCAAATATCTTATAGATCACACCATTTCCTGCCTTCCACTATAGCAATTCCAGTGTACTACCCAACTTTTTGTGGCCCTGTTTGCAATCAGGGTACATCAACTTTTTGTGATCCTCAAACATCTCCTTAAACTTCTTTGTCTCCTTTGCATTTTTGGATTCTTTCTTTGCATCTAGCAACACCTGTCCTTGTTTATCAGCTTGTTCATCTTGCGCAAAATGTTCTTCAGTCTCGCCCATTTCAAAATCTGCAAAGGCACCGCCTTCAACCCAGTCAGCTGGAATGTTATTATCATCATCATCTTCTTTACCATCTTTCCTTACAACTTCTCTTTCGCCATTCTTGGTCTAAAGAATATAGTTTTTCATGAAACCCCAACAAAATATGTGGTCGTGTAGAGTTTTTCTTTTAGAGTAATCCTTGTTGTTTTTGCACATTCTACATCGACAACACCTGAAACCCTTCGGTGACTTGTTGGCCTTTGCCACTTCAAGAAAATTCTTTAGGCTATTAATGAAAGGCATCGAGCACCGGTTGCCATACATCCATTGCCGATCCATCTACAAAAAGTTTTTAATTTACTTCTCCATTTGTAAAGCAATAAATATAAAAAAATCTTTCTGAAAAATATTGCTGACCTTTTATGGACCACTTTTGATGATCAAATTAAATCCCTACAAATTTTGTGGGGAATTTCGGTAGAAACTCCCTTTGTCCTGAATCATTGTCAGCTTGAGTCAATTATGTTATTTTTGTAAAGCAACAAAATTAGTTAATTATTTTTGTTTCAACATGGTACTAAAAGTAATTAACACAACACATATTTGTCAACACCCAATACAATTTTCTCAATATCGAACAAACTTTCATAAGTAAAAAATCTACATTCTCCATGCATGTACAAATGAAAAAACTCTCCATTCATCCTCACTCTAAAAAAGCACAAATTTCTCTAGCTACAAAGCATAAAACATAGAATACTAATCATGAGAGGCGGGAGGATGAAGTTGCTAACCTTTAGAATAGTTGGAAGTGTGAAATCCCCACAAATCGTGGAAAAAATGGGCAGCACCTCCACTAGGTCTCTCATGGAGTGAAGAAGCTCGAGCTCTCGGTCAAATGGTTGAGCTCGAGCTCCGAAAGGAAGAAGGAGCTTATTTTATAGGGTGTACATTAGTACCGGCTGGTGGCTCTAGCCGGTACACATGTGCGTCAACACCATTTAATACCGGTTGAAGCTACCAGCCGATACTAAATGGCTTCCAGGGGAATCTAGCCGTTGGCCACTCGGTCCCCATGCCGTCATTTAGTACCAACTGAGACTCCAAACCGGTACTATAGGAGCTCTGGTGGCACTGTTGTAACGCCCTAATTTTCAAATTTTGCAATTTAATAAAATTTGCTAGAAACTGAGTGCATGTGTCTAAGGCTTCTAATGTTCCATTTAAATTCCTTAGGAAATTAAATTCTTTTTCAAAATAAATTAATGAATCATAGGAGTTCATTGTTGCATTCATGATGGTGCATTATTTTTTTGTTTGAATTCAAATTTGCGTTTGTTTTCTTTTTCCAAACCTTTTTCTTTTTCCTTCTCTCTTTTCTTCTCTGGCCCGCTCCCATCCTCCTTTTGGCTCAGAAACCGCCAGCTCCCATCTTGGCCTACCCTCGCGTCCGCCAAGCTCCAGCTCAGCCCATCTCCTTGCGCCAGCCCGCACCCACGCCTCCACCTCTCTCCCGCTGGCAGCCGAGCCCGGCCCATCATCGCCCACCTCCAGCCATTCGAGCCATACCTACGCAACCGCCTCTGAGTCCGATGCGCACCCGCCTCCGAGTTCTCCACGAGCACGCACGCCCAAGCCTTATCCCCCAGGGCTACAAGTACCACACCGCTGCTCTCCAGTTCCCTCACCCAAAACCCTAGCTCTCGAGTTCCCGGCGCCGCCGCCGCGCTCGAGCTCGCCATCGCCGTCCCTCGTTGCCGTCGCCTCTCCATCGCCAAGACCTCCCCCGTAGCACCGCTAGGAGGTGACGAAGCTGCTGGAGTGGTTCCCGTGCACCCCGTGCTCGTTTTTCGCACACCCGCGCTCGTTGGAGCTGCGCCCTCACCGCGGGGCTTCACGCCACCACCGCCACCATGAAAGCCACACCGGCGACACCCCAAATGAGTTTGTCGTGTTTTTCTCTAGCTCCTGGTTAGGTCCGCATCCAAAACCGAGACCGGACACTCATTCTGAGCAACTCTGATGACCTGCCATCGTGCGCCGCCGCTTAGAGTCACCGCTGACTACAGCCGTCCAATCCGGGATCGACGGTCCGGATCAAGTCTGACCGTAGCGTACTAGTCAACCCCGCACGCGCACCGTTTCTTTTGCTAAAGAGCCCCCCTTGTTTTCTAATTTTTGCTCTGCAATCCATGGCAGTTCAAAGATCTTTAAATCTAGGTCCTATTTCTTTCGCTTAGGCCCCTAAGCTTCTACATAATAGCGCCCACCACCCTAGCTTGGCTCTTTTGCATGTTAAACCTTCGGTTTATACGCATAATTATGTTTTATGATAAGGACATAACCTGCTTGGATACAACCACATTAGTAACTTTTGATTCACAGGTGAAACAATTCTTTACCATGATTGTATTTGATACATTTGATGAATTGATGTTGCACCATGATGTGTGTTCGTTGTCAATTTCAAAAATACATACGTGGATCAAAAATAGTGTTAAACTCACATGGAAGGCATGGAGGACCAAAGAAGTAGATTAGGCCAAGTCCAAGTATTCCCAACGTCCTCCACCAGACCACCACGTCACTTTTGGCCTAAGGAAAGAAAGAGATCTAATCCAACACGTTTTGGCGCTGGATTCGGACTGCAGCTCTATCCCAATTTGCAACGGCCGCCACGACATCATCCGGACTCTGTTTTAGGCGTTCAAATACTCCTTAGAATCCTTATGAAATCTATTTTCATATGGATCTAGACTCATATCCATATCTATTCTAAGTTGGCCGCAATGACCAAAATACTACCAAGAGGTTTTCTGTCAAGAGGTACTGCGTCGCCTTATTTTGGCCCAATGGGCCGTGTATCAAGTTGGCTCCATTAGGGACGTGTCCTAGGGTTGGAGCACGACCCCAACACCCCCTTGTCATCCTCCTAGATATTAATAAGGATTAGAGCCACCACAAATAGATTGGGTTTTGTTTTGTTGAAAGTTTAGCCATTGCTACTTCCTTGTAGACGCGTGTGTCGACTAGACCATCCGTTCTACTCGATTCAGAACCCCAACTTTGTGATTTCAGATTGGTTTTCATCTCCATATTTACAATTTAGTTGCTTGTTCTACTTGTTCTTGCTTGTTCTTCGATTGCTTGCAGGACGAGTGCCCTAGTGGCCGGGTGACGCGCTCCACAAGATCGCGGCAGCCATTGGAGGTGGTGTATCGGTTGCTAAGGTGCAGCTTGGAATGCTGTAGTCAGGCCATGAATGTCATCTCCATCGACCAATCGAGTTATCCCACGCCTCTCATTGAAAGATCGGGAATCAACCCTAGCGGGTTCATATCAGTTGGTAATCAGAGCAAGATTTATCGGTGAGAGACTTCCAGTTCCTTGCTGTTTTTAATTACCTATAGTCCAAAAAAGCACAAAAAAAGATAGTAGATTAGTTTACTTGCAATCCTATAAACCCTTTGAGCCTTTGCTAGCATTGCTTAGTTAGGGCTTGTTGAGTTTTTTTGGTTGCATCGGTTGTGTCGTGTTGTTGGTCTTAGTATCTATTCCTTTAGAGTTTTGAGTTCTATCACGTTTTGGTCACCACGAGATCCACCATCACCATATACATCATTGCTTCGTTTCTGCCACCACGGTTTCATATGATGTCCGATTTGGGAGTTTAAATATAATCTGGAAACTTGAAGTTGTCTTCTTTCCAACGGATCTGACCTTGCAGCAAAATTCAGTCTGAATGCTCCACAATCATCTTGGAGATTTCTGCATCTGTTGTATTAACAAGAGTTGTTAGATTTAAAATTTGAAGGGGCTGTGTGCAATAGCCTTATTGTTTAAGTTGTCATAGTACCAAATAAAAGATTTAGGCCTTTGCAAAAAAAAGAAACAGAAAAAGAAAGAAAGAAAAGAAGAAGAAGAAGAAGAAAAAGAAAGACAAGAGAAGGAGAAGAAAGAAGGGGCTGAATCTGCTGATTTCTTTGTGCTGTGCTAGTTGCTCTTTTCAGTGACTACCTTTGTGCCTAGGCTCACGTCTCTAGCATGGTTTAGCCTAGGACCAGCACAGTACCGCCGTTGAATGATTACTCAACTTGCTTTCGTGACTAACGTGGTGCTAGTATATTTCCTTGCTTAAGCCCACCTACAGCTCCACATATTCGAATACAGCTTGACAGGTTTTTTGTTGCTGTGGCACCAATACACTTCAATCCACGGTTGCAGACTTGTTGGTTGCCGTCACCTCCTGTTTGGCTTGGTAAGAGCTTGTAAGGGCTTGTTTTTACAAGTTGAGTTTGAGAGAATTACAACCGACACATCATAATAGTTGACAGGAGGATACATATTATTTTTGTGTTTCTTGTTTTCTACTAATCATGGCAGGTGATATAGAGATTTTTGAGCTGTTGAAACTAGACCTTCATATTCAGGATGTCATTCAACACTTGCCATTATATGATGGTAAGTTTGATCCTAAAGCTTACATTGATTGGGACATAAAAGTAGATAATGAATTTGATGAGCATGACCTGTCCGAGAAACAAAAGATTTATATTGCCTCTAATGTTTTGACTGGATTTGCTTTGCTAGAATGGAAACACATTTGTAGGCACAAAAAAGTTCTAGAATCTTGGGAAGACTTCAAATTTCTTTTTAGAGATGCTTTCATTCCTGAATATTATGCTAATTATTTGCTTGCTAAATTAGACAACTTGAGGCAAGGTAGTAGGACTGTGAAAGAATACTTCCATAATTTAAAATTTGTATCATGTATGGTGGATTAGATGAATGCATGGAAGATGTGATGAGTAGGTTCATGAGAGGGCTCAATTCTGAAATTCAAACTTTGTTAATTAGCAAATCATGCATGCATATTGCTCAATTGTATTGTCTTGCTCTCAATGCTAAAAAGGAGATTCTATTATCTGTGAATACTTGCAATAATGATGTGACCCATAATGTCCAAAATTTGTCCACCCTGCATACTAATGAAGAGCAACAAATAGTGGAACCCACTGTTGATTTTCCTTTGTCACAAAATGAATTACTTGTTGTTCCTGTGATAAAGAAGACTTGTGTGATGATGATTCTTTTACTCCTATGCCACAAGTAACGAATAAGTGTGATACTTTTTGTTTGGAAACATAGAAATATGCTGAAGAAAAGCTTTTTCATCCTATTAGTTGTGCACAAGATGAACTGAATTTGCTATCCTCTTTAAATACTTTGGGTTATATTGAATTTGATATTCTGTGTAATCTAAGTTGTCTAAAAGAGAAACTTAAATTTGATTCTGGTTTGCCAAGCTTTAATCATTGTTCACTTCATCCAATTGGTAAATACGACAGCAAAGGAGAATACGTGGTGCATAAAGTTTATATTTGCTCTAATCTGAAATATCCTTTTGGGCAACAATACCATGATCAAATAGAGGGCTGCACTAACACTAATAATATCTTGCACAGTTTTTCTAGTTTTTCCCATATGCAACAGGGTAAGGCCAAAGAAGGGGAGTATTACTGGTTGTGGCCATGCAGCATGGCCGTCGCTCGGTGCTCCAACATCAAAGGAAGCACCTTAGAATGCCATTGGAGCAAGTCGAGGACGACTTGCAGCCAAGAAGGGGAGAATGATGAGGACATAACCTACTCGGATACAACCACATTAGTAACTTTTGATTTACAGGTGAAATAATTCTTTACCATGATTGTATTTGATACATTTGATGAATTGATGTTGCACCATGATGTGTGTTCGTTGTCAATTTCAAAAATACATACGTGGATCAAAAATAGTGTTAAACTCACATGGAAGGCATAGAGGAACAAAGAAGTAGATTGGGGCCAAGTCCAAGTATTCCCAACGTCCTCCACCAGACCACCACGTCACTTTTGGCCCAAGGAAAGAAAGAGATCTAATCCAACACGTTTTGGCGCTGGATTCGGACTGCAGCTCTACCCCAACTTGCAACGGCCGCCACGATGTCATCCGGACTCCGTTTTAGGCGTTCAAATACTCCTTGGAATCCTTATGAAATATATTTTCATATGGAACTAGAATAATATCCATATCTATTCTGAGTTGGCCGCAATGACCAAAATACTACCGAGAGGTTTTCTGTCAAGAGGTGCTGCGTCGCCTTATTTTGGCCCAATGGGCCGTGTATCAAGTTGGGTCCATTAGGGACGTGTCCTAGGGTTGGAGCATGACCCCAACACCCCCCTTGTCGTCCTCCTAGGTATTAATAAGGATTAGAGCCACCATAAATAGATTGGGTTTTATTTTGTTGAAAGTTTAGCCATTGCTACTTCCTTGTAGACGCGTGTGTCGACTAGACCATCCGTTCTACTCGATTCAGAACCCCAACTTTGTGATTTCAGATTGGTTTTCATCTCCATATTTACAATTTAGTTGCTTGTTCTACTTGTTCTTTCTTGTTCTTCGATTGCTTGCAGCACGAGTGCCCTAGTGGCCGGGTGACGCGCTCCACAAGATCGTGGCAGCCATTGGAGGTGGTGTATCGGTTGCTAAGGCGCAGCTTGGAATGTTGTAGTCGGTTCGTGAACGTCGTCTCCATCGACCAATCGAGTTATCCCATACCTCTCATTGAAAGATCGGGAATCAACCCTAGCGGGTTCATATCATTTTAGCCATCGGTTTCTTCAAGTTTAGCCCCTGGAAGTTTTAAAACTTTGCTAGCAAGCCCCTACATTTTGTTTAGTGCATATCTTTAGCATCCTGGATCCATTTTAAGTGCTTCTTGGTCCACGAGTTCTTCTTAACACGTAGATTAGCTTTTTGAGCTTGTTTTTCTTTGTTTCTACTGTTTGATGTACTATTTCTTATTTTATTTCTTTTGTTTGCTTGTATGTGCTCGTGTGATCGTTTTAGAAGGACCACAGCTCGATGGATTTGAACCTCAAGACCTTGAAGACTACGAGCAGCCAGAGCAAGTGCAAGAATGAAGTCGTGTTCGTGACCACATCTTGATCCTAAGAACTTTTACTTTCATGTTACATTTATGCCATGCACTTTAAGTCATAAACATGATGGGACCTAATTAAGGATTGCCTAGTTTTATTCCATACACCTTGATCAACCTGGGCTTACATAATGTTGGGTAGTACATGCTTAGTTGCTCAACTAAGATATAGTCGTATTAATGAACTCAATTATTAATCTTGATTTATTTATGTAAAACCTTTCTCTAATACAAGACCACTATGTTTAATTGGAACATAGAGAACCACCCGGGAAAACAGTACAACCACAAGAACTATATGGCTCTGGTCTTGGATAACTAATTAGACACTTTAGTTTGTGATAGTCTTACCGAAAGGGCAAGAGGGGCTCATAGGTTGTGCGATGGCTTGTCCAGCCAAGGGGTGTTTGCACCACTTGGGGGAGGGTTCATCCCCTTATGAGGAAACCTTAGCGGGTTATCACTTATTAGGGAATCTTTGTAAAGACCTCATAGCGTCCCTATGCAGTCACACCTCTGTAGTGTGATAAGTGCCTACTTTTGCACAGCATGGTTGGGTGCAAAGTTCTTCTGAACTTTGACATGACTTGTGGTGAAAGTGTTGGGATACGAGGTAGGCTACACTAGCGCAAATCAAAATTTCTACCGCGTAAAACCAAAAAGAACTGCCGTATAAGGATCACGGGATTACCACTCGACGCACTACTGGTGCGGAAGATGTAGATATGCGGCGATGCAGTGAAGACGATCACGTAGTCGTACGTAGTCGATCACGTCCAGCAGCTTCTCAGCAGCTCGTCCACGTGCAGCAAGATCGCCTCCGGTGCCGCGGCTCGTCGTCGGCTCGTCGTGGCTCGTCGGCGGCTCGTCGGCGGCTCGTCCAAGTGCTGCAGGCGCAACACCTCCAAGGTATCCACACGTGCAGGGAGGAAGCGTCGCAAGCCGGACTGCTAGATCCGCGAGTTGCAACAGGCGAGGGCGTGGGAGGCGCGGCAAGTATGTTTCGCCAAAAAGGTGTGAACCCTAGGGTGCCCCCACCCCTCTATTTATAGAGGTTTCTGACGGGCCTCTGGATCCGAGGCCCATTAGCACTTCTAAACCTAATCCAACTCGGATCAGATCCGAATTGGGCTTCCAGCCCCTTAAGTGTGTGACCCTATGGGTTCGGATACGTATAGACATGGCCCGAGTACTCCTACTCGGCCCAATAGTCGGTAGCAGCCTCTAGCAAGACGTGCCAACTCCTATACGCACACGAAGATCATATCAGACGAACCATCACAACATAATATACATGCTATTCCCTTTACCTCACGATATTTAGTCTAGCTTCAAGCCGACCGCTCTTTCTCGATCCTGTGATTCGGAATCCCTTTGTAGGTTAACTCTTAACCGTACATAGCATGGCCATGCATTTTCGGATCCGATCACTCGAGGGGCCCAGAGATATCACTCTCAATCAAAGAGGGGCAAATCCCATCTTGATTGACCATGTCTCATAGCATGCTTCTTGACAAACCCGAAAGCTACCTTTATAACTACCCTGTTACGGCGTAGCGTTTGATAGCCCCTAAGTAGGTCGATCCACATGTAGAATACATGCGACAATCTCAGGTCTAAGGACAAAGCGTATATGTTGTTTGAAGAGAGAACTACTTCTCGTGTTGGGTCAGTCCTAACACATGTCTCCACATGTGTCCACATTATTAGTTCAACATCTCCATGTCTATGACTTGTGAAACATAGTCATCAACTAATACATGTGCTAGTCTAATATTCATGTGTGTCCTCACATGAACTCCGACTAGGGAGAACTTTAGAATAACCATACAAGTAAAGAGTTTCACATACAATTCACATAATTGCAAATCAATTCAAGTAGCCTTTAATGGATATTCAATGAACACAACATACAAATCATGGATACAAATGGAATATCATCATCTCTATGATTGCCTCTAGGGCATACCTCCAACAGTCTCCCACTTGCACTAGAGTCAATCTAGAAGGTACCTAATACCCATAGCTCTTACATGCGCATCATGCTTAGCCTGCGGGAGTGGTTTTGTCAACGGATCAGAAATGTTCAGATCCGTGTGTATTTTGCATATCTTGATCTCACCCCGGTTAACGAAGTCTCGAATGAGATGAAATCGGCGCATTACGTGTTTGTTCTTCTGGTGGTTCCTTGGCTCCTTTGCTTGCGCAATTGCCCCATTGTTATCGCAGTAGAGATTCAATGGGCTGGACGCATTCGGGAACACACCAAGCTCAATGAGGAAATTCCTTATCCAAACACCTTCCTTCGCGGCTTCCGAAGCCGCGATGTACTCGGCTTCTGTCGTAGAATCGGCCACCGTCTCCTGCTTGGAACTCTTCCAACTAACAGCACCACCATTTAGCGTGAACACAAATCCTGATTGTGACTTTGAATCATCTCTGTCGGTTTGGAAACTAGCATCGGTGTAACCTGTTACAACGAGCTCCTCCTGACCTCCATAGACGAGGAACATATCTTTAGTCCTTCTCAAGTACTTAAGAATGTTTTTCACCGCTGTCCAGTGACTCTCACCTGGATCAGATTGGTGTCTGCTTGTCATACTTAGCGCATATGAAACATCTGGGCGAGTACTTATCATTGCATACATGATAGATCCAATAGCCGAGGCATATGGGACTCTACTCATGCGATCCCGCTCATCAGCAGTCGAAGGACACTGAGTCTTGCTGAGATGTATGCCATGTGACATAGGCAAGAACCCTTTCTTTGCCTGTTCCATGCTGAACCGCTTCAACACTTTGTCAATGTAAGTATCTTGGCTTAAACCTATAAGCCTTCTCGATCTATCTCTATAGATCTTAATGCCCAGAATATATGCCGCTTCCCCTAAGTCCTTCATCGAAAAACTATTTTTCAGTGAAGTCTTTACAGACTCAAGCATAGGAATGTTATTTCCAATCAGTAATATGTCATCCACATATAAGATTAGAAATACTACAGAGCTCCCACTAACCTTCATGTAAACACAAGACTCTTCTTCGTTCTTGGTGAAGTCAAACCCTTTGACCACTTCATCAAAACGAATGTTCCAACTCCTAGATGCTTGCTTCAATCCATAAATGGATCTCTGAAGCTTGCATACCTTTCCAGCATTTTTCGGATCGACAAAACCCTCGGGCTGTATCATATACACGTCCTCAGCTAGGTTTCCATTCAAGAAAGCTATCTTGAAATCCATCTGCCATATCTCATAATCGAAATATGCAGCTATAGCTAGAATAATCCGAATGGACTTAAGCATCACTACGGGCGAGAAGGTCTCGTCGTAGTCAACTCCTTGAACTTGTCGAAAACCTTTTGCGACGAGTCGTGCTTTATAAATGTGAACATTTCCATCCATGTCCTTTTTCTTCTTATAGATCCACTTGCACTCTATGGCTTTAACACCATCAGGCGGGTCAACCAAGTTCCAAACTTGATTGTCTCCCATGGACTCTATTTCGGATTTCATGGCACTTTGCCATTTTTTGGAGTCTGGGTCCATCATTGCTTCTGCATATGTCGCAGGCTCATCATTGTCCAACAATAATATTTCCCGCATTTTGCGGAGCCTTGCTGACCTTCGTGGTTGTGGCGGTGCTTCTCTTGCCATGGGTATCTCAACTTGTTCTGCTACGTTAGCATCACTCATTGATTCTTGCCCGATCGGCTCATCTTGAACTTCTTCAAGATGCACTGTCTTTCCACTCTTTTCTCCTTTGAGAAACTCTTTCTCTAGGAAAACCCCGTTCCGAGCGACAAACACTTTGCCTTCTGATCGTTTGTAGAAATAATATCCCAAAGTTTCCTTTGGATATCCCACGAAAATGCACTTATCCGACTTGGGTGTGATCTTGTCCGACTGAAGTCGCTTGACAAACACTTCACATCCCCAAATCTTTAGAAAAGACAAATTAGGAACCTTTGCAGTCCATATCTCATATGGTGTCTTAACTACGGATTTAGATGGTACCCTATTAAGTGTGAAAGCTGCTGTTTCTAGAGCGTATCCCCAAAATGACAACGGTAGTTCCGACTGGCTCATCATTGATCGAACCATGTCTAACAAAGTTCGATTACGTCGCTCAGACACACCGTTTCTCTGAGGTGTTCCAAGCGGCGTAAGTTGTGGAACAATTCCGCAACTCTTTAGATGATTGCTAAACTCGTGGCTCAAATACTCGCCTCCACGATCAGATCGTAAGGCCTTAATTTTCTTGCCACGCTGATTTTCAACTTCATTAGGTCGAGGCCTTTTAGCACTTACATTACAGACAGGTGAACCATCAAGATTTAAAACAAATAATCCATTCACAATGGGTGCAAAAGCCATAAACATATTATTCTTAGAGATCACACAACCATTGTTTTCACTCGCAAATGAATAACCATCCTTCATCAAGCATGAAGGAGACAAAATGTTTCGACTTAAACTAGGAACAAAATAACAATTATTCAACTCCATAATAAATCCTGACGGGAGGTGGAGTTGCATCGTCCCGACGGTCAACGCAGCAACTCTTGCATTATTGCCCACGCGGAAATCAACTTCTCCTCTTTCAATGCTTCTACTTCTTATTATTCCCTGCATCGAATTGCAAATATGAGCAACCGATCCGGTATCAAATACCCAAGAATTAATAATTGTATCAGCGAGAAATATGTTGTCTATAACATTAACAACAAGCGTACCTGAGGTAAAAGTACTCTTACTTCCGCCATTCTTCAAGGAAGCTAGGTACTGCTTGCAGTTTCTCTTCCACTGACCAAGCTCATGACAGAAAAAGCACTCTTTGTCTGGAGCAGGTCCAGGTCCAGCTTTAACCTTGGGCGCTGGGTTTGGCTTGGACGTTCCAGCCTTGCCCTTTCTTCTTCCAAGAATTGCCCTTCTTCTTAAAGCTAGGCTTGTTCTGTATAGCCATCACATGGCTGGTACTAGCGCTTTTTGATGTCAGCCTCTGCTGTTTTAAGCATGCCACACAACTCATTCAGACCCTTCTCCGTCCCATGCATATGGTAGTTCGAGATGAAGTTCCCATAGCTAGGCGGAAGAGACGAAAGAATGAAATCAGTGGTCAACTCTTGGCCCAGTGGGAAGCCTAGCTTCTCCAACCGTTGAGTGTAACCAACCATCTTGATTACGTGTGGTCCTACTGCTGCGCCTTCTGCTAGCTTGCTCTCCACAAAGGCCTTAGACACATTGAACCTTTCAGTCCTGGCCTGTGTTTCGAACATGTCTCTAAGCGCCATGATCATATCGTGTGCCTCATGGTTTGTTTCGAACTGCATCTGCAGCTCGGGTTCCATGCAAGCAAGCATAAGGCAGCTTACTTCAAGGTTAGCATCACATGCTTTCTTGTAAGCATTCTTAGCAGCAGCGGGTGCATCATCAGCAGGTTCTTCTGGTAGTGGGTTGTCTAGAACATCTTCCTTTTTCTCAGCCCTGAGAATAATTCTTAGGTTACGGATCCAATCCGAGTAATTTGTTCCATTAAACTTGTCCTTCTCAAGGACTAAACGCAAAGCAAACGGTGTAGTGCTACTAGGTGCCATTTAATCTACAACAAAGTAATGCAAAATATACTAAGACAAACGTATCCATGATAGAGCAAATCACATTAAACTATTTTAACAGAATCTACTCCCACTAAAATCAATATCCCACTAAAATCTACTCCCACTAAACTTAGTGATTCAGGATCCACAACTAACAAGTCCACTAGTGAGCTTTAGCATCACCGCTAGCAAACAAGGTAGATCGGTAAGCAACTTTTGCTAATCATATCACATATGACTTCTGTTGTTGGGTGACATCTCTATGTCTCAGCGCCCAACCTTTATGCCCCAAGGTCCTTAACCGTTAAGATAACCTTGTTAAGCAAACCAACCCTTATGCGTGTAAGTGTACGACACAAACCCGTCTAGTCAAGGAAAACTAGTGGCACCCTAATTTCATAGACCCACCACTAATTGTACAAGACATGGGACGGTGCAAGTTTTAGTTGGGAGGGCATACTAGCTTAAACTTTGTGAGGGATCGTTCTACTTCTAACATCACAGCATGCAGAAAGTAAAACATAAATAGAATAGCATTCACACAGTTGTCACACAGTATGGCCCGTTTTCATATGGTGATCTCCATCTCCATAGAACCTGTTCACCAGGTGATCTCCATCTCCATGTTCCATGCGCGCCATCCTCCTGGTGATGTGTCCTCCAAGAACTAGAACATGCTATTACGCCTAATAGCTAGTAAAGAAGCTAGTAATGAAGATAACATAGTTGCTTGGATCATCACAGATTGGTACGCAGACCATTAAATACAATAAAGTGACAACACATATGGCTCCTGCCGTGTTGCCGTACGCGTGACACGCAGGTCACGAATGAGTTACACACATGTATCACATATACAAGGGGGCCATACTGATCACAAGATACATACATACATCCTGCAAAACAGAGTTAGGCGTCCTAACGTTCCAAACTTCGAATGCCCGAAACTCCATCTTCCAAGCCGAATTTGGGAAATCTAATTTTGCCAAAAACAGCAAAGCGGTTGAATTTCATGTGTAACTTTTTCTGTAGATCAACTTTCATATAAAATTCGCCCCGATTTTCTGTAGATCGTACCGAAAAGTTACGGCTGATTTACCGAAGCATACGCAAACGGCAAAAATCCCGACCCCGGCAGTAGATCTCATCTACTATTGCACATCTAATGCGCCTGGCGTATGACCCTAGATTTCGATTCGACCAATCATATTGATCTTCGCTCACTGCAACTGGATTTACCTGTATCACTTAACTCCGATGGCGGAAACCGACCGGTAGGAGTATGTCGTTACACTACCATTGCAACAAGGGCACGAAACCAGGACATAGATCAAACGGAAAACTCGCATATCTCCATATGCACACATCCCGAATCCAAAACTAAACAGCTACAGCTCTGATACCACTGTTGGGATACAAGGTAGGCTACACTAGCGCAAATCAAAATTTCTACCGCGTAAAACCAGGAATAACTGCCGTATAAAGATCACGGGATTACCACTCGACGCACTACTGGTGCGGAAGATGTAGATATGCGTCGATGCAGTAAAGACGATCACGTAGTCGTGCGTAGTCGATCAACGTAGTCGTACGTAGTCGATCACGTCAACGTCCAGCAGCTCCTCAGCAGCTCGTCCACGTCAGCAAGATCGCCCCCGGTGCCGCGGCTCGTCGTTGGCTCGTCGTGGCTCGGCGGCGGCTCGTCCAAGTGCTGCAGGCGCAACACCTCCAAGGTATCCACACGTGCAGGGAGGAAGCGTCGCAAGCCGGACTGCTAGATCCGCGAGTTGCAACAGGCGAGGGCGTGGGAGGCGCAGCAGGTGTGTTTCGCCAAAAAATGTAAACCCTAGGGCGCCCCCACCCCTCTATTTATAGATGTTCCTGACGGGCCTCTGGGTCCGAGGCCCATTAGTACTTCTAAACCTAATCCAACTTGGATCAGATCCGAATTGGGCTTCCAGCCCCTTAAGTGTGTGACCCTATGGGTTCGGATACGTATAGACATGGCCCGAGTACTCCTACTCGGCCCAATAGTCGGTAGCGGCCTCTAGCAAGACGTGCCAACTCCTATATGCACACGAAGATCATATTAGACGAACCATCACAACATAATATACATGCTATTCCATTTGCCTCACGATATTTGGTCTAGCTTCAAGCCGACCGCTCTTTCTCGATCCTGTGATTCGGAATCCCTTTGTGGGTTAACTCTTAACCGTACGTAGCATTGCCATGCATTTTCGGATCCGATCACTCGAGGGGCCCAGAGATATCACTCTCAATCAGAGATGGAGATCACCATATGAAAACGGGCCATACTGTGTCACAACTGTGTGAATGCTATTCTCTTTATGTTTTACTTTCTGCATGCTGTGATGTTAGAAGTAGAACGATCCCTCACAAAGTTTAAGTTAGTATGCCCTCCCAACTAAAACTTGCACCGTCCCATGTCTTATACAATTAGTGGTGGGTCTATGAAATTAGGGTGCCACTAGTTTTCCTTGACTAGACGGGTTTGTGTCGGACACTTACACGCATAAGGGTTGGTTTACTTAACAAGGTTATCTTAACAGTTAAGGACCTTGGGGCATAAAGGTTGGGCGCCGAGACATAGAGATGTCACCCAACAACAGGAGTCATATGTGATATGATTAGCAAAAGTTGCTTACCGATCTACCTCGTTTGCTAGCGGTGATGCTAAAACTCACTAGTGGACTTGTTAGTTGTGGATCTTGAATCACTAAGTTTCAATAGAGGGATATTGATTTTAGTGGGAGTAGATTCTGTTAAAATAGTTTAATGTAATTTGCTCTATCCTGGATACGTTTGTCTTAGTGTATTTTGCATTACTTTGTTGTAGATTAAATGGCACCTAGCAGCACTACACCGTTTGCTTTGCGTTCGGTCCTTGAGAAGGACAAGTTGAATGGAACAAACTACTCGGATTGGATCCGTAACCTGAGAATTGTTCTTAGGGCTGAGAAAAAGGAAGATGTTCTAGACAACCCACTACCAGAAGAACCTGCTGATGATGCACCCGCTGCTGCTATGAATGCTTACAAGAAAGCATGTGATGCTAACCTCAAAGTAAGCTGCCTTATGCTTGCTTGCATGGAACCCGAGCTGCAGATGCAGTTTGAAACAAACCATGAGGCGCACGATATGATCATGGCGCTTAGAGACATGTTCCAAACACAGGCCAGGACTGAAAGGTTCAATGTGTCTAAGGCCTTTGTTGAGAGCAAGCTAGCAGAAGGCGCAGCAGTAGGACCGCACGTAATCAAGATGGTTGGTTACACTCAACGGTTGGAGAAGCTAGGCTTCCCACTGGGCCAAGAGTTGGCCACTGATTTCATTCTTTCGTCTCTTCCGCCTAGCTATGGGAACTTCATCTCAAACTACCATATGCATGGGACGGAGAAGGGTCTGAATGAGCTGTGTGGCATGCTTAAAACAGCAGAGGCTGACATCAAGAAAAGCGCTAGTACCAGCCATGTGATGGCGATACAGAACAAGCCCAGCTTTAAGAAGAAGGGCAATTCTTGGAAGAAGAAGGGCAAGGCTGGAACGTCCAAGCCAAACCCACCGCCCAAGGTTAAAGCTAGACCTGGACCTGCTCCAGACAAAGAGTGCTTTTACTGTCATGAACTTGGTCACTGGAAGAGAAACTGCAAGCAGTACCTAGCTTCCTTGAAGAATGGCAGAAGTAAGAGTACTTCTACCTCAGGTACGCTTGTTGTTAATGTTATAGACAACATATTTCTCGCTGATACAATTATTAATTCTTGGGTATTTGATACCGGATCTGTTGCTCATATTTGCAATTCGATGCAGGGAATGATAAGAAGTAGAAGCGTGGAAAGAGGAGAAGTTGATTTCCGCGTGGGCAATAATGCAAGAGTTGCTGCTTTGACCGTCGGGACGATGCAACTCCACCTCCCGTCAGGATTTATTATGGAGTTGAATAATTGTTATTTTGTTCCTAGTTTAAGTCGAAACATTTTATCTCCTTCATGCTTGATGGAGGATGGTTATTCATTTGCGAGTGAAAACAATGGTTGTGTGATCTCTAAGAATAATATGTTTATGGCTTTTGCACCCATTGTGAATGGATTATTTGTTTTAAATCTTGATGGTTCACCTATCTGTAATGTAAGTGCTAAAAGGCCTCGGCCTAATGATTTGAGTCCTACCTACTTGTGGCATTGTCGTTTGGGTCATATAAGTGATAAGCGCATGAAGAAGCTCCATTCTGATGGACTTCTAACTTCGTTTGATTTTGAATCATACGAGACATGTGAGGCTTGCTTGCTAGGCAAGATGACCAAGACACCTTTCACAGGATTTCCTGAGAGAGCAGTAGACTTGTTGGAACTCGTACATAGTGATGTATGCGGACCAATGAGCACGACGGCTAGAGGAGGATTCCAATACTTCATAACTTTCACTGATGATTTTAGTAGATATGGCTATGTCTACTTGATGAGGCACAAGTCTGAAACCTTTGAAAAGTTCAAGGAATTTCAGAATGAAGTTGAAAATCAGCGTGGCAAGAAAATTAAGGCCTTACGATCTGATCGTGGAGGCGAGTATTTGAGCCACGAGTTTAGCAATCATCTAAAGAGTTGCGGAATTGTTCCACAACTTACGCCGCCTGGAACACCTCAGAGAAACGGTGTGTCCGAGTGACGTAATCGAACTTTGTTAGACATGGTTCGATCAATGATGAGCCAGTCAGACCTACCATTGTCATTTTGGGGATACGCTCTAGAAACAACAGCTTTCACACTTAATAGGGTACCATCTAAATCCGTAGTTAAGACACCATATGAGATGTGGACTGGAAAGGTTCCTAGTTTGTCTTTTCTAAAGATTTGGGGATGTGAAGTGTTTGTCAAGCGACTTCAGTCGGACAAGATCACACCCAAGTCGGATAAGTGCATTTTCGTGGGATATCCAAAGGAAACTTTGGGATATTATTTCTACAACCGATCAGAAGGCAAAGTGTTTGTCGCTCGGAACGGGGTTTTCCTAGAGAAAGAGTTTCTCAAAGGAGAAAAGAGTGGAAAGACAGTGCATCTTGAAGAAGTTCAAGATGAGCCGATCGGGCAAGAATCAATGAGTGATGCTAACGTAGCAGAACAAGTTGAGATACCCATGGCAAGAGAAGCACCGCCACAACCACGAAGGTCGGCAAGGCTCCGCGAAATGCGGGAAATATTATTGTTGGACAATGATGAGCCTGCGACATATGCAGAAGCAATGATGGACCCAGACTCCAAAAAATGGCAGAGTGCCATGCAATCCGAAATAGAGTCCATGGGAGACAATCAAGTTTGGAACTTGGTTGACCCGCCTGATGGTGTTAAAGCCATAGAGTGCAAGTGGATCTTTAAGAAGAAAAAGGACATGGATGGAAATGTTCACATCTATAAAGCACGACTTATCGCAAAAGGTTTTCGACAGGTTCAAGGAGTTGACTACGACGAGACCTTCTCGCCCGTAGTGATGCTTAAGTCCATTCGGATTATTCTAGCTATAGCTGCATATTTCGATTATGAGATATGGCAGATGGATGTCAAGACAGTTTTCCTGAATGGAAACCTAGCTGAGGACGTGTATATGATACAGCCCGAGGGTTTTGTCGATCCGAAAAATGCTGGAAAGGTATGCAAGCTTCAGAGATCCATTTATGGATTGAAGCAAGCATCTAGGAGTTGGAACATTTGTTTTGATGAAGTAGTCAAAGGGTTTGACTTCACCAAGAACGAAGAAGAGTCTTGTGTTTACAAGAAGGTTAGTGGGAGCTCTGTAGTATTTCTAATCTTATGTGTGGATGACATATTACTGATTGGAAATAACATTCCTATGCTTGAGTCCGTAAAGACTTCACTGAAAAATAGTTTTTCGATGAAGGACTTAGGGGAAGCGGCATATATTCTGGGCATTAAGATCTATAGAGATAGATCGAGAAGGCTTATAGGTTTAAGCCAAGATACTTACATTGACAAAGTGTTGAAGCGGTTCAACATGGAACAGGCAAAGAAAGGGTTCTTGCCTATGTCACATGGCATACATCTCAGCAAGACTCAGTGTCCTTCGACTGCTGATGAGCGGGATCGCATGAGTAGAGTGCCATATGCCTCGGCTATTGGATCTATCATGTATGCAATGATAAGTACTCGCCCAGATGTTTCATATGCGCTAAGTATGACAAGCAGACACCAATCTGATCCAGGTGAGAGTCACTGGACAGCGGTGAAAAACATTCTTAAGTACTTGAGAAGGACTAAAGATATGTTCCTCGTCTATGGAGGTCAGGAGGAGCTCATTGTAACAGGTTACACCGATGCTAGTTTCCAAACCGACAGAGATGATTCAAAGTCACAATCAGGATTTGTGTTCACGCTAAATGGTGGTGCTGTTAGTTGGAAGAGTTCCAAGCAGGAGACGGTGGCCGATTCTACGACAGAAGCCAAGTACATCGCGGCTTCGGAAGCCGCGAAGGAAGGTGTTTGGATAAGGAATTTCCTCATTGAGCTTGGTGTGTTCCCGAATGCGTCCAGCCCATTGAATCTCTACTGTGATAACAATGGGGCAATTGCGCAAGCAAAGGAGCCAAGGAACCACCAGAAGAACAAACACGTAATGCGGCGATTTCATCTCATTCGAGACTTCGTTAACTGGGTGAGATCAAGATATGCAAAATACACACGGATCTAAACATTTCTGATCCATTGACAAAACCACTCCCGCAGGCTAAGCATGATGCGCATGTAAGAGCTATGGGTATTAGGTACCTTCTAGATTGACTCTAGTGCAAGTGGGAGACTGTTGGAGGTATGCCCTAGAGGCAATCATAGAGATGATGATATTCCATTTGTATCCATGATTTGTATATTGTGTTCATTGAATATCCATTAAAGGCTACTTGAATTGATTTGCAATTATGTGAATTGTATGTGAAACTCTTTATTTGTATGGTTATTCTAAAGTTGTCCCTAGTCGGAGTTCATGTGAGGACACACATGAATATTAGACTAGCACATGTATTAGTTGATGACTATGTTTCACAAGTCATGGACATGGAGATGTTGAACTAATAATGTGGACACATGTGGAGACATGTGTTAGGACTGACCCAACACGAGAAGTAGTTCGCTCTTTAAACAACATATACGCTTTGTCCTTAGACCTGAGATTGTCGCATGTATTCTAGATGTGGATTGACCTACTTAGGGGCTATCAAACGCTACGCCGTAACAGGGTAGTTATAAAGGTAGCTTTCGGGTTTGTCAAGAAGCATGCTATGAGACATGGTCAATCAAGATGGGATTTGCCCCTCTCTGATTGAGAGTGATATCTCTGGGCCCCTCGAGTGATCGGATCCGAAAATGCATGGCCATGCTACGTACGGTTAAGAGTTAACCTACAAAGGGATTCTGAATCACAGGATCGAGAAAGAGCGGTCGGCTTGAAGCTAGACCAAATATCGTGAGGCAAAGGGAATAGCATGTATATTATGTTATGATGGTTCGTCTGATATGATCTTCGTGTGCGTATAGGAGTTGGCACGTCTGGCTAGAGGCCGCTACCGACTATTGGGCCGAGTAGGAGTACTCGGGCCATGTCTATACGTATCCGAACCCATAGGGTCACACACTTAAGGGGCTGGAAGCCCAATTCGGATCTGATCCGAGTTGGATTAGGTTTAGGAGCACTAATGGGCCTCGGATCCAGAGGCCCATCAGGAACCTTATAAATAGAGGGGTGGGGGCGCCCTAGGGTTTACACCTTTTTGGCGAAACACACCTGCCGCGCCTCCCACGCCCTCGTCTGTTGCAACTCGCGGATCTAGCAATCCGGCTTGCGACGCTTCCTCCCTGCACGTGTGGATACCTTGGAGGTGTTGCGCCTACAGCACTTGGATGAGCCGCCGACGAGCCACTGACGAGCCGACGACGAGCCGCGGTACCGGAGGCGATCTTGCTGCACGTGGACGAGCTGCTGAGGAGCTGCTGGACGTGATCGACTACGTACGACTATGTGATCGTCTTCACTGCATCGACGCATATCTACATCTTCCGCACCAGTAGTGCGTCGAGTGGTAACCCCGTGATCCTTATACGGCAGTTCTTCCTGGTTATACGCGGTAGAAAATTTTGATTTGCGCTAGCGTAGCCTACCTCGTATCCCAACAGCCCGCACATGTTGGAGTCCGTCGAATGGGCGAGGCCCGGTTTCCCCCATGGGAGGAAGGTTGATGGACGGATCCTCCACGCCTCTTGATAGGCGCAGAGGGTGTGACCCTGCTGGCGCCGTGTGTGCGGCACCGGGATGCGGAGCTTTCTGCCTGCTGGACTGTTGCACACTCGAGCAAGTCGCGTACCTCCTGGCGGACCCGTCGCTCCTCGGGCATTGCCGAATCGGGGAGTCGTCGAAGTAGGGCTGCCGCGGTGGCGACATTCTGGCTGGCGCGTGCGAAGAGTTGGGGATGACCCTTGTCCCCGCAGATGTGCCGCTGGACGTCGTGAGCTCGATGACGCGCCCCGCCCTCGTTGCGGCGGTGCTCATCCTCCTGGTGGGGCACCGGGACCCTGACAAGGGCCTCAGCCGTAGCTGTGGCGCGCGGTGGGGGAGCGTGCTGCTTCCCTTCGGCGCCGTTGTCGTTGGATCCCTCGGAGCGCACGTCAGCCATGGAGCACTCGTGCGAGGGGTGGTGACTCTCGTCATTGGAATCGGCGTCGTGGTTGGCCATCTGAAGCCGGAGACGTACGTGCAAGGGTCCCCTACCTGGTGCGCCAACTGTCGTTGTCAAGATTTGCAGATCAAGACTTAGACTAGTAAATTTCTTTTATGCGCGTAAGGCTTCAGATGGTGGCATGGGAGACACGGGGTTAGACTGGTTCGGGCAAAGGAAGCCCTACGTCCAGTATCGAGGCAGCTCGTGTTACCCATGCGGGGTTCTGTAGTAGGGGTTACAGATGGGCGAGAGAGGGAACTGATCCCAGGTCTCTTGTGTGTGCTTGTGCTCTCAGGAAGTATGAGAGTGTGCTGTTGGCTTGAGAAAAAGAAGTCCCCCCCATCTCAGGCCCCCGATGCTCCTTTTATATCGTAACGAGATCGCCGGGTTACAGGTGAGACCGGGTGTGGAGAACAGTAAAGAGTTAAACATAGCCGGGTAAAAAGTACAACATGAAGGAAGGAACCAAGTTCCCAGGTTCCCGGCGTCCTCGCCGGCCTTCGACATCTGCCGACGCGCATGCTGGAGGAGGATGGCGGCGCGCCAACTGTCGTTGCGCCCTGTCAATGGCCTCCTAGGTGAATGTAGCTGCCGGGTCATGATGAGGGCATTTCGTCATGACTCTGGTGTCCGTTGGGAGGGACGGTGGATGCCGCCGCCTTGCTGATGGCTCGCGGAGAGCGGACGTTACATCCCTGCTGCCGGGCGCGCGGGGCACGAGAACAGGCGAGTCTTCCCTCTGTTCTGGGCGGTGCAGGTCATGAGTGCCTTGCGGCGAATGAAAGCAGGCCGCAGGTACTGTAGCTTGTACAGTGCGGCCGTGCGTGGGAACTTGCAGCAGGTTGCGTGAGGAGCACGGTCATCCTTCTTCCTGACAGTCCTGCGATGCATTTATGGCGACATCGACAGGGGGACCCACGAGATCTGCGCCCGAGGTGGACTCTTGTCTCGTGGGCCGGGATGAGCCCGACTTCTTACGTCCGGGGTCGGGTGAAGTGGAGCCTTGCGGCGAGGGGTCGGGCGCCTTCGACCCTGGGACCGCGGTCGGGCGAGGCGGAGTTCCGCCATCGAGGGGTCGGGATGAGCATGACATCCTACGCCCGGGGTCGGGCGAAGCGGAGCCTTGCGGCGAGGGGTCGGGCGCTCCCGACCCTAGGACCGCGGTCGGGCGAGGCGGAGTTCCACAATCGAGGGGTTGGGATTGTCCGACCTCCTACGCCCGGGGTCGGGCGAAGCGGAGCCTTGCGGCGAGGGGTCGGGCGCTCCCAACCCTAGGACCCCGGTCGGGCGAGGCGGAGTCCCGCCATCGAGGGGTCGGGATTGTCCGACCCCGGGGCCCTGGGTCGGGCGGGATGGAGTGGGATGTTCTCTGCCTCTACGGGGTCGGCGGTAATCGTAATTACCGCAGTTGGGCCAGGGCCTTTGTGACTGCTGTTTTAAGCGGCATTAGGAGGTCGTTAATATTTCCCCCCAACAGTATCCTTAAATGGCCTTACACTACACAATTCCCCACACTTGCTGAGTACCAACCATAAGTGTACTCACACTTGCTATATCTGTTGTTCAGTACAAGACAAATATGTTGAAGACTTTGAAGAATTGCTAGGCGTACTTTTCCCCCCAGTCAACTGCCTATGGAGTTGTTGGAGATCCGCTGCTTATACTAGAGATTTTATCTCAGCTTCTTATTATGTAATTTATGTAACTCTCTCTTTACGCTTTAACATTGTATTTGATATTTACTAAAATTATCATATGTGTGAAACTTGATCCTAGCATACATATGATAGTCATCTAGTTTTATCTTAAAACCGGGTATGACAGAAGTGGTATCAGAGCTGTGTTGACTGTAGAACCTTAGCCTAGTTAGAAATGGTCGTGTTTTAAGGATTATAATGCTTTAGTAGCCTCACTCGTGCTATCTTTGCTATCTTATTACTATACCTTAACCTTAATGATTTGTATCACCCTTGCTGCTTAAAACTCTGCTTATTCTACCTCCCTTGCTCTATTTTCTTAAGAATTATTCTGAAGCCCTTCACGTTATCCTTAGATGACTAGAGATAGGAAGACTGCTCGCAATAGTGCTTTTGGACCAACCCCACGTGTTCAACAGTCTTATGAGCATGAAGCAGTAGGACAAATTGAAGAGCATGTGCAGCCAAATGAAACTAGGAGGAAGAATGAGATCCTAGAAGCAAAGCTAAGAGGAGATTAGCAACTACTAGAGGAGTTGGGAGAAGATTTGGAGGAAGAAGAGTGTCCGGCCAACTCTCTGCCCAGCAAGATTGTCCGCTATGGTTCTCCTAACTTTGATCCTTCAGTAAACTTAGGAGGTTTTCTTATCAGTTGTAAAATGATAGAATCGAATCGTTTGAGGAGTCTTGTTTAGTGTGCTTAATATGCTTGTCATTGTGTATGTTAAGCTGCTTGAGTTGGCTCTTTGTAATGGCTGTGATGTGTTGTGGAGTGATGACCACAATGACATCAGTTTTAGTATCAAAGTTGTTTACTTGGGTTTTATCTTGTCTCAATCAACCTTAATATTGCACAATCTTTTTACTTTTCTATCCATCTATCAAATCATACAAGCCTTGGGTTGCTCAAAAATTTGTTCTCGTCACCGTCCGATACAGTTGTGCTGTTTGAAATATATTTGGAGCTACAGAACTACCAATGACATGAAATCCAATTGGGTTAGTTCTAGAATTTAATGGGTTATTCTCTATCAAAGTTTTGTTATTTTTGGATTTTCTGACAGAGAGAAACCTGTGTGTTAGTGGAATATTCAGAATCTGTCATTTCTCTCTGATAATTACACTAGCTTGAATGGGACAAATAAAATCTGTTGTAACTGGACCTCATATCGTTCTATCTTCTAGATTTATTTGACACGTGTTAGGGTCGGCGTCAAAAGGAAAAGAAAGTGGCTAATGCGACTAAACAAGAAGCCATGGCTAGAGAAATCAGCCGGTAAAGCTACAATGGTTTGGCCGATTAGCCGATGAGATTGATAGGGTCTGGCCGATGAGAAGCCAGAACAGCTCGGCCGATGCATTGATATGGGCCTAAATGGGCCAAGGCGGTAATGAGGTGAAGATAAGATTGGCCCGTAGAGGCTTGGATGGTGTCCGACACCAGTGCGAGTTGTATCTGTGTGTAAATATTTGTTACTTTGAATAAGAAATAGAATATTGAGTTGTAGTCGATTAGGAAACGAGTTGTAACAGGGTATAAATAGGTGCCTCGTGAGGCTGGCAATGAA
The DNA here is from genome assembly GCF_000263155.2 of Setaria italica. Taxonomy (NCBI): domain Eukaryota; kingdom Viridiplantae; phylum Streptophyta; class Magnoliopsida; order Poales; family Poaceae; genus Setaria; species Setaria italica. The sequence continues at coordinate 21,423,682 of NC_028454.1, forward strand.
AATCAACAAACATCAATCCAAATCTACTTTTTCACGCAACTTTACTTTGAAGTCGGCGACTTCACCAAACTCTTTTTCTTTTCACGAGTTCGTGCGAGTTGGCAGGGCTGCATCAACGTGATCTCCAAACAATTTGTAAGTTTCGCGTTTCGATTAACATCTAAGCTTTGACTTCAGGTGCATTGCTGTCGTCTGGGTTAGATTTATTCACCAGTTATCGATACTTGCTAGAATTATAGGTTCTGCCTGTTATTTTAGTTTTATCATCAGTTATCCAGCTTGAGGCATGAACTATCGGCTATATCAAAACATTACTTATTATCATACAGCCGATTAGATCTGTTTCAGGTGCTGTTTCTGTAGCATTGTTTAGGTTACTCTAGCAGTCCCCTTTACATTTGCTACGTGATTATCGGCTGCTTCATAGGCGGCCATCCTTACATTACGTCGGTCGATCCGCCGATACATTTTTAGAGTAGATCGGAACTCCAGCCGATTGAATATCTGAAATCTAACATCTGTTCTTCCTTGTCAATCAATAGGTCAGACTGAAGGGCACGTCACACAAACCACACTAGGGTGATAACCCAAACAGGAGTTAAGCAGATTCTCCCGGGTCATGTGCTTGACGCAAGAGTCGGGACCACTGTCCAATTTTTTGCGCCAACACACTTTTGGCACGCCTAGTGGGATAGAAGAGAGATCCAACATGACAAAACAGAAGGCTGCTAAAATCTCGGAAGACAATATCATTGAAGTCATCGAGGCGGATCTCAAGGACGACTAGAAGGATGAGGTAGCAAAGGCTGTTGAAGAGTTCAAGAAGGCATGCTTGCAATCCTACAATCGCACCAGGAGCGGGGAACCTGTCAAGAAGACCGCCCTCCCGATTCCTTGCTAGATCACCATCGCTGAAGACTCGGGGAAGATTTTCGAGATGATTTAGCAGTCTGTTTATCAGGCTCTGATTGATCAATCCAAGGTGAAGACTCACACTGTGTACAACACTATCATCAGCTCTAAGGCCAATGGCATGACGTAGGGGTATCATGGGCCAAAGGTATCAATGTCACACAAGATATTCAAGGGCCGATGGAGTTCACAACAGTTATCCAAGGAGATTGTTTATGTCCTCAATCGCTCGCAGGAGAACTTGGTTGGTCGCATCTTACACTCGCTGATCATCTGTTGGGATACGAGGTAGGCTACGCTAGCGCAAATCAAAATTTTCTACCGCGTATAACCAGGAAGAACTGCCGTATAAGGATCACGGGATTACCACTCGACGCACTACTGGTGCGGAAGATGTAGATTTGCGTCGATGCAGTGAAGACGATCACGTAATTGTACGTAGTCGATCAACGTAGTCGTACGTAGTCGATCACGTCCAGCAGCTCCTCAGCAGCTCGTCCACGTGCACAGCAAGATCGCCTCCGGTACCGTGGCTCGTCGTCGGCTCGTCGGCGGCTCGTCCAAGTGCTGCAGGCGCAACACCTCCAAGGTATCCACACGTGCAGGGAGGAAGCGTCGCAAGCCGGATTGCTAGATCCGCGAGTTGCAACAGGCGAGGGCGTGGGAGGCGCGGCAAGAGTGTTCAGCCAAAAAGTGTAAACCCTAGGGCGCCCCCACCCCTCTATTTATAGGGGTTCCTGACGGGCCTCTGGATCCAAGGCCCATTAGTACTCCTAAACCTAATCCAACTCGGATCAGATCCGAATTGGGCTTCCAGCCCCTTAAGTGTGTGACCCTATGGGTTCGGATACGTATAGACATGGCCCGAGTACTCCTACTCGGCCCAATAGTCGGTAGCGGCCTCTAGCAAGACGTGCCAACTCCTATACGCATACGAAGATCATATCAGACGAACCATCACAACATAATATACATGCTATTCCCTTTGCCTCACGATATTTGGTCTAGCTTCAAGCCGACCGCTCTTTCTCGATCCTGTGATTCGGAATCCCTTTGTAGGTTAACTCTTAACCGTACGTAGCATGGCCATGCATTTTCTGATCCGATCACTCGAGGGGCCCAGAGATATCACTCTCAATCAGAGAGGGGCAAATCCCATCTTGATTGACCATGTCTCATAGCATGCTTCTTGACAAACCCGAAAGCTACCTTTATAACTACCCTGTTACGGCGTAGCGTTTGATAGCCCCTAAGTAGGTCGATCCACATCTAGAATACATGCGACAATCTCAGGTCTAAGGACAAAGCGTATATGTTGTTTAAAGAGAGAACTACTTCTCATGTTGGGTCAATCCTAACACATGTCTCCACATGTGTCCACATTATTAGTTCAACATCTCCATGTCCATGACTTGTGAAACATAGTCATCAACTAATACATGTGCTAGTCTAATATTCATGTGTGTCCTCACATGAACTCCGACTAGGGACAACTTTAGAATAACCATACAAGTAAAGAGTTTCACATACAATTCACATAATTGCAAATCAATTCAAGTAGCCTTTAATGGATATTCAATGAACATAACATACAAATCATGGATACAAATGGAATGTCATCATCTCTATGATTGCCTCTAGGGCATACCTCCAACAGTCTCCCACTTGCACTAGAGTCAATCTAGAAGGTACCTAATACCCATAGCTCTTACATGCGCATCATGCTTAGCCTGCGGGAGTGGTTTTGTCAACGGATCAGAAATGTTCAGATCCGTGTGTATTTTGCATATCTTGATCTCACCCCGGTTAACGAAGTCTCGAATGAGATGAAATCGCCGCATTACGTGTTTGTTCTTCTGGTAGTTCCTTGGCTCCTTTGCTTGCGCAATTGCCCCATTGTTATCGCAGTAGAGATTCAATGGGCTGGACGCATTCGGGAACACACCAAGCTCAATGAGGAAATTCCTTATCCAAACACCTTCCTTCGCGGCTTCCGAAGCCGCGATGTACTCGGCTTCTGTCGTAGAATTGGCCACCGTCTCCTGCTTGGAACTCTTCCAACTAACAGCACCACCATTTAGCGTGAACACAAATCCTGATTGGGACTTTGAATCATCTCTGTCGGTTTGGAAACTAGCATCGGTGTAACCTGTTACAACGAGCTCCTCCTGACCTCCATAGACGAGGAACATATCTTTAGTCCTTCTCAAGTACTTAAGAATGTTTTTCACCGCTGTCCAGTGACTCTCACCTGGATCAGATTGGTGTCTGCTTGTCATACTTAGCGCATATGAGACATCTGGGCGAGTACTTATCATTGCATACATGATAGATCCAATAGCCGAGGCATACGGCACTCTACTCATGCGATCCCGCTCATCAGCAGTCGAAGGACACTGAGTCTTGCTGAGATGTATGCCATGTGACATAGGCAAGAACCCTTTCTTTGCCTCTTCCATGCTGAACCTCTTCAACACTTTGTCAATATAAGTATCTTGGCTCAAACCTATAAGCCTTCTCGATCTATCTCTATAGATCTTAATGCCCAGAATATATGCCGCTTCCCCTAAGTCCTTCATCGAAAAACTATTTTTCAGTGAAGTCTTTACGGACTCAAGCATAGGAATGTTATTTCCAATCAGTAATATGTCATCCACATATAAGATTAGAAATACTACAGAGCTCCCACTAACCTTCTTGTAAACACAAGACTCTTCTTCGTTCTTGGTGAAGTCAAACCCTTTGACCACTTCATCAAAACGAATGTTCCAACTCCTAGATGCTTGCTTCAATCCATAAATGGATCTCTGAAGCTTGCATACCTTTCCAGCATTTTTCGGATCGACAAAACCCTCGGGCTGTATCATATACACGTCCTCAGCTAGGTTTCCATTCAGGAAAGCTGTCTTGACATCCATCTGCCATATCTCATAATCGAAATATGCAGCTATAGCTAGAATAATCCGAATGGACTTAAGCATCACTACGGGCGAGAAGGTCTCGTCGTAGTCAACTCCTTGAACTTGTCGAAAACCTTTTGCGACAAGTCGTGCTTTATAGATGTGAACATTTCCATCCATGTCCTTTTTCTTCTTATAGATCCACTTGCACTCTATGGCTTTAACACCATCAGGGTCAACCAAGTTCCAAACTTGATTGTCTCCCATGGACTCTATTTCGGATTGCATGGCACTCTGCCATTTTTCGGAGTCTGGGTCCATCATTGCTTCTGCATATGTCGCAGGCTCATCATTGTCCAACAATAATATTTCTCGCATTTCGCGGAGCCTTGCTGACCTTCGTGGTTGTGGCGGTGCTTCTCTTGCCATGGGTATCTCAACTTGTTCTGCTACGTTAGCATCACTCATTGATTCTTGCCCGATTGGCTCATCTTGAACTTCTTCAAGATGCACTGTCTTTCCACTCTTTTCTCCTTTGAGAAACTCTTTCTCTAGGAAAACCCCGTTCCGAGTGACAAACACTTTGCCTTCTGATCGGTTGTAGAAATAATATCCCAAAGTTTCCTTTGGATATCCCACGAAAATGCACTTATCCGACTTGGGTGTGATCTTGTCCGACTGAAGTCGCTTGACAAACACTTCACATCCCCAAATCTTTAGAAAAGACAAACTAGGAACCTTTCCAGTCCACATCTCATATGGTGTCTTAACTACGGATTTAGATGGTACCCTATTAAGTGTGAAAGCTGCTGTTTCTAGAGCGTATCCCCAAAATGACAACGGTAGGTCCGACTGGCTCATCATTGATCGAACCATGTCTAACAAAGTTCGATTACGTCGCTCGGACACACCGTTTCTCTGAGGTGTTCCAGGCGGCGTAAGTTGTGGAACAATTCCGCAACTCTTTAGATGATTGCTAAACTCGTGGCTCAAATACTCGCCTCCACGATCAGATCGTAAGGCCTTAATTTTCTTGCCACGCTGATTTTCAACTTCATTCTGAAGTTCCTTGAACTTTTCAAAGGTTTCAGACTTGTGCCTCATCAAGTAGACATAGCCATATCTACTAAAATCATCAGTGAAAGTTGTGAAGTATTGGAATCCTCCTCTAGCCGTCGTGCTCATTGGTCCGCATACATCACTATGTACGAGTTCCAACAAGTCTACTGCTCTCTCAGGAAATCCTGTGAAAGGCGTCTTGGTCATCTTGCCTAGCAAGCAAGCCTCACATGTCTCGTATGATTCAAAATCAAACGAAGTTAGAAGTCCATCAGAATGGAGCTTCTTCATGCGCTTATCACTTATATGACCCAAACGACAATGCCACAAGTAGGTAGGACTCAAATCATTAGGCCGAGGCCTTTTAGCACTTACATTACAGACAGGTGAACCATCAAGATTTAAAACAAATAATCCATTCACAATGGGTGCAAAAGCCATAAACATATTATTCTTAGAGATCACACAACCATTGTTTTCACTCGCAAATGAATAACCATCCTTCATCAAACATGAAGGAGATAAAATGTCTCGACTTAAACTAGGAACAAAATAACAATTATTCAACTCCATAATAAATCCTGATGGGAGGTGGAGTTGCATCGTCCCGACGGTCAAAGCAGCAACTCTTGCATTATTGCCCACGCGGAAATCAACTTCTCCTCTTTCCACGCTTCTACTTCTTGTCATTCCCTGCATCGAATTGCAAATATGAGCAACCGATCCGGTATCAAATACCCAAGAATTAATAACTGTATCAGCGAGAAATATGTTGTCTATAACATAAACAACAAGCGTACCTGAGGTAGAAGTACTCTTACTTCCGCCGTTCTTCAAGGAAGCTAGGTACTGCTTGCAGTTTCTCTTCCAGTGACCAAGTTCATGACAGTAAAAGCACTCTTTGTCTGGAGCAGGTCCAGGTCCAGCTTTAACCTTGGGCGGTGGGTTTGGCTTGGACGTTCCAGCCTTGCCCTTCTTCTTCCAAGAATTGCCCTTCTTCTTAAAGCTGGGCTTGTTCTGTATCGCCATCACATGGCTGGTACTAGCGCTTTTCTTTATGTCAGCCTCTGCTGTTTTAAGCATGCCACACAGTTCATTCAAACCCTTCTCCGTCCCATGCATATGGTAGTTCGAGATGAAGTTCCCATAGCTAGCCGGAAGAGACGAAAGAATGAAATCAGTGGCCAACTCTTGGCCCAGTGGGAAGCCTAGCTTCTCCAACCGTTGAGTGTAACCAACCATCTTGATCACGTGTGGTCCTACTGCTGCGCCTTCTGCTAGCTTGCTCTCAACAAAGGCTTTAGACACATTGAACCTTTCAGTCCTGGCCTGTGTTTGGAACATGTCTCTAAGCGCCACGATCATATCGTGCGCCTCATGGTTTGTTTCGAACTGCATCTGCAGCTCGGGTTCCATGCAAGCAAGCATAAGGCAGCTTACTTCGAGGTTAGCAACACATGCTTTCTTGTAAGCGTTCTTAGCAGCAGCGGGTGCATCCTCAGCAGGTTCTTCTGGTAGTGGGTTGTCTAGAACATCTTCCTTTTTTTCAGCCCTGAGAACAATTCTCAGGTTGCGGATCCAATCCGAGTAGTTTGTTCCATTTAACTTGTCCTTCTCAAGGACCGAACGCAAAGCAAACGATGTGGTGGTGTTGCTAGGTGCCATTTAATCTACAACAAAATTAATGCAAAATACACTAAGACAAACGTATCCATGATAGAGCAAATTACATTAAACTATTTTAACAAAATCTACTCCCACTAAAATCAATATCCCTCTATTGAAACTTAGTGATTCAGGATCCACAACTAACAAGTCTACCAGTGAGCTTTAGCATCACCGCTAGCAAACGAGGTAGATCGGTAAGCAACTTTTGCTAATCATATCACATATGACTCCTGTTGTTGGGTGACATCTCTATGTCTCGGCGCCCAACCTTTATGCCCCAAGGTCCTTAACCGTTAAGATGACCTCGTTAAGCAAACCAACCCTTATGCGTGTAAGTGTCCGACACAAACCCGTTTAGTCAAGGAAAACTAGTGGCACCCTAATTTCATAGACCCACCACTAATTGTACAAGACATGGGACGGTGCAAGTTTTAGTTGGGAGGGCATACTAACTTAAACTTTGTGAGGGATCGTTCTACTTCTAACATCACAGCATGCAGAAAGTAAAACATAAACAGAATAGCATTCACACAGTTGTGACACAGTATGGCCCGTTTTTCTTATGGTGATCTCCATCTCCATAGAACCTGTTCACCATGGTGATCTCCATCTCCATGTTCCATGTGCGCCATCCTCCTGGTGATGAGTCCTCCAAGAACTAGAGCATGCTATTACGCCTAATAGCTAGTAAAGAATCTAGTAATGAAGATTACATAGTTGCTTGGATCATCACAGATTGGTACGCAGACCATTAAATACAATAAAGTGACAACACATATGGCTCCTGCCGTGTTGCCGTACGCGTGACACGCAGGTCACGAATTAGTTACACACATGCATCACATACACAAAGGGCCATACTGATCACAAGATACATACATCCTGCAAAAGAGAGTTAGGCGTCCTAACGTTCCAAACTTCGGAGGCCCGAAACTCCATCTTCCAAGCCGAATTTGGGAAATCTAATTTCGCCGAAAATGGCGAAGCGTTGAATTTCATGTGTAACTTTTTCTGTAGATCAATTTTCGTATAGAAATCGCCCCGATCCGAGATCGTACCGAAAAGTTACGGCTGATTTACCGAAGCATGCGCATACGGCAAAATCCCGACCCCGGCAGTAGATCACTTCTACTATTGCACATCTAATGCGCCTGGCGTATGACCCTGGATCTCGATTTGACCAATCATATTGATCTTCCCTCACTGTAACTGGGTTTACGTGTATCACTTAACTCCGATGGCGGAAACCGACCGGTAGGAGTATGTCGTTACACTACCATTGCAGCAAGGGCACGAAATCAGGACATAGATCAAACAGAGAACCCACATATCTCCATATGCACACATCCCGAATCCAAAACTAAGCAGCTACGGCTCTTGATACCACTGTTGGGATACGAGGTAGGCTACGCTAGCGCAAATCAAAATTTTCTACCGCGTATAACCAGGAAGAACTGCCGTATAAGGATCACGGGATTACCACTCGACGCACTACTGGTGCGGAAGATGTAGATTTGCGTCGATGCAGTGAAGACGATCACGTAATCGTACGTAGTCGATCAACGTAGTCGTACGTAGTCGATCACGTCCAGCAGCTCCTCAGCAGCTCGTCCACGTGCACAGCAAGATCGCCTCCGGTACCGTGGCTCGTCGTCGGCTCGTCGCGGCTCGTCGGCGGCTCGTCGGCGGCTCGTCCAAGTGCTGCAGGCGCAACACCTCCAAGGTATCCACACGTGCAGGGAGGAAGCGTCGCAAGCCGGATTGCTAGATCCGCGAGTTGCAACAGGCGAGGGCGTGGGAGGCGCGGCAAGAGTGTTCAGCCAAAAAGTGTAAACCCTAGGGCGCCCCCACCCCTCTATTTATAGGGGTTCCTGACGGGCCTCTGGATCCAAGGCCCATTAGTACTCCTAAACCTAATCCAACTCGGATCAGATCCGAATTGGGCTTCCAGCCCCTTAAGTGTGTGACCCTATGGGTTCGGATACGTATAGACATGGCCCGAGTACTCCTACTCGGCCCAATAGTCGGTAGCGGCCTCTAGCAAGACGTGCCAACTCCTATACGCATACGAAGATCATATCAGACGAACCATCACAACATAATATACATGCTATTCCCTTTGCCTCACGATATTTGGTCTAGCTTCAAGCCGACCGCTCTTTCTCGATCCTGTGATTCGGAATCCCTTTGTAGGTTAACTCTTAACCGTACGTAGCATGGCCATGCATTTTCTGATCCGATCACTCGAGGGGCCCAGAGATATCACTCTCAATCAGAGAGGGGCAAATCCCATCTTGATTGACCATGTCTCATAGCATGCTTCTTGACAAACCCGAAAGCTACCTTTATAACTACCCTGTTACGGCGTAGCGTTTGATAGCCCCTAAGTAGGTCGATCCACATCTAGAATACATGCGACAATCTCAGGTCTAAGGACAAAGCGTATATGTTGTTTAAAGAGAGAACTACTTCTCATGTTGGGTCAGTCCTAACACATGTCTCCACATGTGTCCACATTATTAGTTCAACATCTCCATGTCCATGACTTGTGAAACATAGTCATCAACTAATACATGTGCTAGTCTAATATTCATGTGTGTCCTCACATGAACTCCGACTAGGGACAACTTTAGAATAACCATACAAGTAAAGAGTTTCACATACAATTCACATAATTGCAAATCAATTCAAGTAGCCTTTAATGGATATTCAATGAACATAACATACAAATCATGGATACAAATGGAATGTCATCATCTCTATGATTGCCTCTAGGGCATACCTCCAACATCATCATCGACCGATCCTAGGACTTCTGGCGTGTTGCGATGAAGACAGATGGCCTCATGAGCAAGGGACTATCTTTCTTGTTTCAGATTGGTGATGAAAGTTGGGAGATCTTCAAGTTTCTTTTCTTCGGCGGTGATGGCTTTTACGACCAGTTCCATCTCCTTGGCGAGCTCTGCTCTACGCCGTTTGAGCCGGTCTATTTCACTAACGATGCTTGGACGAGAGGCCTTGAGGAGGCTGATCCACTGATGTACCTCTTGTGCATGATGCTTGTAGGACTCTTCTTCTTGACACACCGTCTCCAGCTTGGAACGATCAGCCATGTGTCGTAGGGCTCTAAAAACCGGAACCCGCATGGTTTCGATATATGCTGCGGGTGTGAGAACCTCTTCTGCGTCTTCTGGGACTTGGCCTTTAATCTTATTGAAGATCTGTCGTATCAGTTCAGCATCTTCCACCAATCGTCCGATGTTTTCCAGAAGAAGGGTACGCATGCTTTGGAGCTTGGTACGGACATCTTTCGGTCTCGAGCTCAGAGTTATTTGGCGCGATGCAACCTCTTTGCCATCCGAGCCCACAACTGCAAAGGAGAAGAGGTTGTTGTTTGGCGTGTCTTGTTCCTGCAGGAATGCGGGAAAGTGTTTTAGCCGATAGTAGTAAAAAAAATTGGCTGGCAGATATAGAAGGTGCTTACCTCCTTCAAAAGAATCTCTTCTGCCTGGGTTGGCAAAGTCGTTACTTCCATCTTAGAATACTGCGAAGGTAGCTCATCAGAGGGGGAAGACTCGATGATGATCGGCTCCCTAGGAATAGCCGGTAATCTACTTGGACCAGCCTCCTAGAAAAAAAAAGGGAAGGCATTTGTGAGTATAAAAGAATACTGGATCTAAGTGTAAGTGTCAGTTTTCATACCTTTGGGATGCGCGCAGCCGGCGGTGGCACAAGGAGAACGGTTGATGTATCTAGAGCATTCTGTGCCAAGAATCGGCCGATTTTAGTTATAAGAATTGAGTAGACTAAGGTTGATCTGAAGATTTGTAGGTGTCACAATTTTGGCTCAAGGATCAGCTGATTGAGAAGCAGTCTGTTCTGGGATAGGTTGTGCGGCCTGTTAAGAAGAAATGAATTTAGTATTGGTGATACATATGAGGGAGTCAGAGCAAAAAGATTACTTGTATGGCTTCTACCAAGAGTGATGCAATCGCTGATCCGGCTTCTAATGCTGCCAGGGGGTCGATGTCCTGAGTGGCCAATGGGTCATCTGCTTGGACTAATGCTACTGAGGGCTCAGCTGATGTTGCTGCCGATTGATAGGCTGCCCGAGTTGACATTGATTCAGTACAAGCTCGTACCCTATGACTCATCTTCTTTGTGGTAGATATTTTGAACTTATGCTTCAATTGGCTAGTGGCTACGTCTTCCAGTGATGGGGCATGATAGCCGACGAGAGGGTACGGCGTATATGGATGATGGACATCTATTAGCCTACCACTCTGACTGTGCGTTGGAGGCACTTGGTTCCCAACCTGCGCAGAGAAGAAGGACAACGATGAGAAAGTTCTGCGGCATGTGAGGATGATAAATAAGGAATCGACACGATAGTATTGTTACCTCTGCATTTGGATCAGCGTGAGCAGGGTCCAGTTGATTGCAGTACACTGCAGGGGACGCACAGAAAAGGTATTGTTTCCACTCAGCCCACCACAATTTGAACTGCTAAGTAGAGAAAGGGACCACTAGCCAAGCGCTCAGATCAATAGTATCGAAGCCTGGTATTAAATTACATAGTCTGTTATACTCCAATCCTTTTGAAACTGGTTCCCGAGGTTTCACTCGGTCGACGAAGTACACTCCGATCGGCATCTATCCCAAGCCAAATTGCCGAGCTGCTACCGACGGGTTATAGAATTCATATGTTGGAGAGTCCTTCCCAGAGAATAAGTTTGCCGGTAGAATCCCAAGCTTGATCAAGGTGTCCATGATTCCCTTGTGAAAGGTGTTGGAGTCGAGTCGAAGCAGTCAGGATTCTCAAAATTTGAGTTCTCTCTCTGATACAAATACCAGTTCGTAACTTCTTCTCTAAAGCTGTTATAAAAGCATCTAAAGCGCTCGGCTATTCTTGAGGGGGCGAGTTTGCCACCTGGGAAAGAGGATACAGCTTCACCAAAGCAAGTGCATTGGCGTCTTGCCAATCAGTTGGTCTCTGATTCAACATTGGGGAAGGTCTTGGTCTCAATCTATTCCTTGAAGATTTCGCTCATATATAAGTTGAGCCAGAGGTTGACAAACCACCAAGGGCCACCAGGATTCCCGATAGGTTCTCTAGATGATAGCTTTACGGCGACGTGATGCAACATATAATACACCGACCCTAACAGGTGCTTTCCCAAAGGGATTGTAGCACCTCTGACTAATGCTTCGGCCAAAGCCTGTGTATTGGAAGTAGGACCGGCCGATTTGCCACAGAAAACGTATTTTTCCAGCCACATCATCAAGAAGGCCGTGTGCTCCTTTTCTGTAATGGGTCTGGTCCTCATATTCTTCTCGATATAGCCCTTCCATCCATCGATGGATTTCGTCTCCAGCCGATGGGTAGGTTTGATCAAGAAATCAAAAGGTGAGTCGACGGAAGAAACATCAAGACTAGTTAGCATCAGGACATCGGCCAGGGTTGGAGTCATTGGCCCATAGCCGAAAAGGAAGGCATTAAGAGCGTCGGACCAAAAGTAAGATGCCGCAATAAGCAGAGATTCATTCTTTTCCATATGGGATAAAGATAGGTTTATGCAATGGTCAATTTTCCGTTTGTCCCAGAAGACTCTGTTGGAATCTGACATCCTGAAAAACCAATCTCTCCATTTTGGGGTTTGATTCAGCCAAGACTTGCAAGTATTCACCCAATTATCTAACTCCATGGTAGAGTGCTTAAAAGGGATCCTGTGAGTTTCTAAACTAATCAAATCAGTCCAGTCAGGATCTCCCATAGGACCAAGGCTGATGAATCCAAGGGTGTCGGCCATAGGTGATTCTTTGCCTAAGTTCCTGAGCAAATGCGAAGAATGACTAAGAGCGGACCTAAAATCGCAAAAGGATGAGGAGGGCTAAGGAAACTTACCTCAGGGACAAAAGCCATGGTAGCTGTGGGTGCTGCCATTGGGAATCTGGGAGCCGGTGTAGCCGGTGGAGGACGCGAGCAAGTCATCGGAGCGCACCGGGATGCACCGAGAAGCAGCACGAGCGAGGTCGCTAGGATGCGCTGGGGGATGATTCATTGGGAGGAAAGCCTTTTCGCTCGGAGGAAGAAGAAGCGGCGGAAGGGATGAATATCTGTGGGACGGCCCAAGAGAAGGGTAAATATGGAATTTTTACCACGCTGTCGGCGCAAATTTTGAAAAGAGCAGTTACCTGCGGGCACTCTGTTCGAAGAATGCAATCATCAAGGAGAGGATTTCAGGAGCAAGGAAGATTTTGCTGCATTTATTGTTGCATCTCTTCCGGGGAAGGAATCGGAGATGAGAGAATTTCGGAGCAAAATATATGTTTCACTCCAAAACTGGAGGGCATGTGTTCATGCTGGTTTTTGACACGTGTCAGGGTCAGCATCAAAAGGAAAAGAAAGTGGCTGATGCGATTAAACAAGAAGCCATGGCTAGAGAAATCGGCCAGTGAAGCTACAGTGGTTCAGCCGGTTAGCCGATGACATTGATAGGGTCTGGCCGATGAGACGCCAAAACAGCTCGGCCGACGTGTTGATATGGGCCTAAATGGGCTGAGGCGGTAATAAGGTGAAGATAAGATTGGCCCGTAGAGGCTTGGATGCTGTCCGACCCCAGTGTGAGTTATATCTGTGTGTAAATATTTGTTACTTTGAATAAGAAATAGAATATTGAGTCATAGGCGATTAGGAAATGAGGTTTAACAGGGTATAAATAGGTGCCTCGTGAGGCTAGCAAGGAAAATCAACAAACATCAATACAAATCTACTTTTTCACACAACTTTACTTTCAAGTTGGCAACTTGGCCAAACTCTTTTTCTTTTCACGAGTTCGTGCAAGTTGGCAGGGCTGCATCAATGTGATCTCCAGCCAATTTGTAAGTTCCACATTTCGAGTAACATCTAAGCTTTGACCTCGGGCGTATTGCTGTCGTCTCGGTTAGATTTATTCACCAATTATCGATACTTGCTAGAATTATAGGTTCTGCCTGTTATTTTAGTTTTTATCATCAGTTATCCAGCTTGAGGCACGAACTATCAACTATATCAAAAAATTACTTATTATCATACAGCCAATTAGATCTGTTTCAGGTCTTGTCTCTGTAGCATTGTTTAGGTTACTCTAGCAGTCCCCTTTACATTTGCTACATGATTATCGGCTGTTTCATAGCCAGTTATCCTTACATTATGTCGGCCAATCCGCTGATACATTTTTAGAGTAGATCAGAACTCCAGCACATCGAATCTCTGAAATCTAACGTCTGTTCTTCCTTGTCAATCAACAGGTCAGATTGACTGGCACGTCGCGCGAACCGCACCAGGGCGATAACCCGAATAGGAGTTAAGCAGATTCTCCCGAGTCATGTGCTTGATGCAAGAGTCGAGTCCACTGTCCAATTTTTTGCACCAACACTATCTACAACTATCTGAGTCGCATATTTTTAATGATCGGATGGTGAACACAACGTCCGGATCTGCTGTTGATCAGCCTGCACAGCCCCGTTAGAGGAACAACAACTCCAACCTCGATCCTTAGCAGAATCAGGTGCCACTAGAAGGGATGGGGCAATTCTTAGCCACCCAGACCCAGCTGTTGCAGAACCTAGCCAACACTGTGGCTAGTTTGCAAGCTCAAGTGAACCAGACGCCACCAGTGCCACCTGTGCATCCTAGGGACAAGCATAGGGAGTTCATGAGCCATCAACCTCCTACCTACTCTCACTCAACGAATCCACTACAAGCTAATGATTGGCTCAGGAGTGTGGACAAGAAGCTCGAGATCACCCAGTGTAATGATAGGGAGAATGTCCTATATGCTTCAGAAAGATTAGAAGGACCGGCTGCAGATTGGTGGGATTCATACACAGGTGCCCATGTAGACACATCTACCATATCTTGGTCAGAGTTCAAGAATAATTTCAGAGTGCACCACATTCCAGCCAGTGTGATTAAGCTTAAGAAGGAGTTTCTCAGTCTTAAGCAAGAAGGGATGTCTGTGTGTGAGTACCAAGATAAGTTCATCCAGCTATCTCTCTATGCGCTAGAAAAGGTGGATAATGATGAGAAGAAGCAGGACCACTTCCTAGAAGGTTTCAATAGACCTATTCAGTATCAGCTAGTGGCCTACACTTTCCCTAACTTTCAGCAACTTGTGGATAAGGTGATACTAGTGGAGGACAACTGCTATGAGTTGGTGAAGATGAAGAGGAAGTTCGAATCCCAGAAGAAAATTACCAGTAACACTCGCCTCCGTTGCACTCAACCATGTGACCACTCATTTTACTCCAGGGAGCAGGATGTGTTCCAGCACCCCGATCCAGAGGTTTAAGATAATTGCCAGATCTCGATTAGTAACATCCTAATGGAGACCAGTACCCCTTGCACTTCCAAGGGAAAGGAATGCTACAGTTGTGGAGAAATTGGTCACTTTACCATGAACTGTCCTAAGAAGATTGTTCAACTCCAGAAGAACAAGGGAAAGCAGAAGTACACTCCTGGCAAGGTAAACCATGTGACTACCAATGGTGCTTAGGAAGCCCATAATGTTGTGCTCGGAACATTCCTTGTCAACTTGACCCCCGCCTTAGTATTATTTGACACCTACGCATCACATTCCTTTATCACTACTCAATACATGGGCAACCACAACATACCCAAGTATATTATGAGGAGGCCTATGTTAGTCAGTTCCCCGGGGGGAGAAATGAAGGCCCAATATATTTGCCCATGAGTGAAAATAAAAATAATGGACAAAGAATTTCCAGCGAACCTCAACATCTTGGAATCTGGAGGGACTAATGTAATCCTTGGGATAGACTAGTTAGGTGGATGTGATGGAGTAATTCAGAGTGCCAAGAGATCAGTACTCCTTACCAGCCCACAAGGGGAAAGGATTGAATATGTGGATCCACAATGTATTGTGTGGTTAATCAGATGAAGGGTACTCCCATGAGAGATATTAGAGTGGTTTGTGAATTTTCAGATGTCTTCCCAGATGACTTGCTAGGCATGCCACCAGATCGAGAAGTGGAGTTTGTAATTGATCTTATACCTGATACTGCACCTATTTTAAGAAACCATATAGAATGTTTGTTGATCAATTAAAAGAACTTAAGAAACAAATAAAGGAATTATTGGAGAAATAGTTCATTCGTCCTAGTTCATCACCATGGGGAGCACCAGTTATCTTTATGGAGAAGAAGGATGGCACGCAGAGGATGTGTGTGGACTACAGATTTCTTAATGAGGTAATCATTAAGAACAAGTATCCATTGCCCCGCATTGAGGATTTGTTTGATCAGATGAGGGGAGACAAGGTATTCTCCAAGATTGACTTGCGTTCTGGTTATCATCAAATGAAGATCAGGCCATCTGACATTCCCAAGACTGTTTTCACCACTAGATATGGTCTTTATGAATATACGGTTATGTTTTTTGGGTTGATCAATGCACCTTCCTACTTTATGTATTTGATGAATAAGGTGTTCATGGAGTATCTGGAAAAGTTCATGGTGATATTTATTGATGATATCCTGATCTACTCCAAGAATGAGGAAGAGCATGCGGAGCATTTAAGGCTAGTGCTTCAGAAGCTAAGGGAAAATCAATTGTATGCAAAGTTTAGCAAGTGTGAATTCTGGTTGACTGAGGTTTCTTTTCTGGGTCATATCATCACAAATGGGGGAATTGCAGTGGATCCAAGCAAGGTCAGGGATGTTTTGAAGTGGAATCTACCATAGACAGTCACAGAGATCAGGAGTTTCCTTGGAGTTGCAGGATACTACCGCAGGTTCATTGAGGGGTTCTCTAAAATAGTGAAGCCTCTCACCTCACTACTAAAGAAAGGAAGGGAATTCAAATGGACTGAAGCTTATCAAGCCAGCTTTAAAGAATTGAAGAAGAGATTGACTATAGCTCTAGTGTTAGTGATACTAGATCTGCAGAAAAGTTTTGACAACTATTGCGATGCATCCTGACAGGGCTAAGGCTGTGTTCTTATGCAAGAAGGGCATGTTATAGCCTATGCCTCCAGGCAGTTGAGGAAACATGAGCAAAATTACCCTACTCATGATTTGGAATTAGTAGCAGTGGTACATACCTTGAAAATTTGGAGGCATTATGTTCTTGGAACCAAGTGCTAGATCTACACCGACCACAAAAGTTTGAAATGCATCTTCACTCAGAAGGATCTTAACTTGAGACAGCGCCATTGGTTAGAGCTGATCAACGACTATTATCTAGAAATTCACTATCATCTGGGGAAGGCAAATTTGGTGGCAGATACCTTGAGTCGGAAGGATCATGCTAATATGGCTATAGCATTCCAAATGCTTGAAGAGCTGTGTGACGGCTGACCCCAAATCTTTGAGTTAATCTTAGTCTGAGCCCCTGATCCCCTATCTCAGCTTTACCGAGTTTAAGTACTCCACTTCCGACCCCTGAGGTCCGACCCCTCTCCACCGCTCCCCAGTTCCGACCCTGCCGACCCCAAACCCATACCGCCGAATCCTTTTTAAGTCTTTCCACCGTATCCCTCTCGATGTGAGCAGTGGACCAACCGACACTGACCGGTGGACCCACAAAATCCTTTCCCCCAGATCACCCGCGACAGACGCACTCGAGTAGCATGCCCTCTTCAGAGTTTCCCTGCCGCGTGGCTCAACTCTTCCGACCCTCGCCGCTCCGCCCCGTCGCCGGCCGTGACCGGATGGATATCCGCGCCCCCTTCCCCAATCGTAGCGGAAGCCCTCTGCAACCCTTTCTGCAGCACCTCGCCGCCTGCGCCCATCATCACCCCACTGGACCCCCGGCTGCGGAGTCCGATGCCTCCCGTCTTTTCCGCCGCCCCTCCACAGTCACGCCGCCCGGGCTGCGCTACGCGACAATTCCTCCGTCGCCAATCCAGACCACGGCCGCGACAGCTCCTTTTCCGCCCTGTCAGAGCTTCACCCCCGACAATCTGTTGCTCCGTGCTCACCCACGCGACCGCAGCCGCCTGTCTTCTCACCTATGCGCCCTCGTTTCTAGCGCTGTTTCCGCGGTCACTTCCATCAGATCCATCGCATGAAGACGCCCGCCTCCGCCAAATCTCAACCACCAGCAAAACCGCGCCTGCGCCGCCCTATCATCGGTGCCCAATGACCACCGGTGCCATCCCCGAAGTCCTGTTCCACTGCCCTCGTTGCTCAATCGCCGCCCCGGCAGCGCACTCCATCGTTTCTTCCCCGGTACTTGCGCCGCTCCAACCTTCTCTTTTCCGCGCAGCTATAAAAGGGAATGCCGGAGCCCCGCCGGAGTTCCCCTTCGCCATCACTGCCCTCCCAATTTGCTCCCTGTTCGTGCTCACAGCACCACCGCCTAAGTTTCTGAGGAACTCTCCTCTCCGCTCCACACCACTCTCTCAATCCACCCAGCCACTTGCTCCCCGTGCTGCGCAAGAGCTTCTTGTGGACCAAAGAAGCACAGCCGCCACCGGAGCACCACCGGACATCATCGCCGCTGCCCAAGCCTTAGTCTTTCCACCCAAGTCTGTTCTTTCCCGACCCCAAGCTTCATCTGTAATATGGAGGTAAGCTGCCGACCCTTTGTCCGTCTCGTCCGACCCCTCCTATCCGCCCGACCCCTGTTCCGTCTCGCCCGACCCTGTCTGTTCCGCCAACCTTTCTCCGCCTCGCCCGAGGGCTCGGCTGTATCTTTTTCCTTGAACCGAGGGTGTATGTGTAAAACTCGGGGACTTCTTTGCGTTAAGTCTGAGGACCCCAGCACATCTATTCCTCTAGTCTAAGGGTCAGCTCATAAGTTTCCTCCATCCGACCCTCATATCTTGATCTCCACCAACTCAAGCAAACCTCCCCACCTTTCCCGTAACTTGCCGCAAGTTTCTGGGCTCAAACTTGCTAGTGTTGCTGTTGAAATAACCGTCTAAATGCTAACCCATGCATTGCATTCGTGTAGAGCTGTGTCTCGCCGACGGCTTCTACGAGCTGCACCCGGTGCCAGAAGATGAAGGTGTAGCCGAGCCCCTGCCTCCAGAAGCCGAAGCCGCCCAAGCAGAAGAGAAGCTTCCTTCCTTCTCGCTTGAAGGCAAGCCCCGGATGCATGAACCCCCCCTATGTTTTACCAAACTTGCGCATGCCTTCTTTATCTTGTTTGTGCATTTACGTATAGGAGTTGTTTGGAACCATAGATGCATGACTTAGTTCCCTATTTCGAACACTAGCTGTTGGACCGAGTAGTTGCCATGCTTAACTAGGAAGCGGTAAAAGCCGAGTGATCTCCTGTCACTCGCGAGTTGTAGGAGTTGGCTGTTTCCCTTCTGTTACAACTATAAGGACGACGGACGGGGCAGGGTTTTGGGTAACTCTTTGGTGGTTGGCTGATTGCCCCGTCTGTCTATGAAACTTGCTAAGGCCTGACAGTGGTGGTGTTCGTGATCAAGTGTTTGAAAGTACTAACCTCATACTTATTATGGGATGAGGAAGCCTAGTACCGGATTGAACCTAGACGTGAGCGGTCGCCCCATTGTCCTTGGAACGGATTTCCCCTGCGGCCGCACGTGGTGGCAAGTGTGGTCACAGAATGGCAGAGGCCGGGTCTGTGGAACATTGCACCAAAGGAAATGGGCCCGACATGGGTTAGGGGACTGATGGGGAAGGCCGACACAGGAAGCGACCCTCGGTGGTGCGCGGATGTCGTGAGGTTAGGTTCACCATGCATGGTTAAAGAACTCGAATCGATTCATCTGCCTCTCACAGTTTGAGACTGCTTGATCGTTATGTCACCCTGAGTAATAAATGAATCTGATGATGACATGGTCTTGATGATGATGTATATACCTTTTGGTTGGTTCTATGCTTGCTTAGAGTAGGTTGCAAACTTAGACCGGATAATGAAATTAGAACCTGAGCTAAAACTCGAAAGTAGGGATACACCTAGTGCTTTTGGCAAACAAACCCCTCAGCCAAAGATCCTTGCATGTCTAGAGTGATGGAGTAAGTAGTACTCCTGTCGGTTAAGTCTTGTTGAGCTTAGTAGCTCAGCCTTGTTGTGGCTTCTTCTTTTCAGGTGAAGTTGCTGCTCTTGAGCCCTCCTCTGTTGGCGCTTGGCTGCTCCAACTCCCTTCGGGTTGGACAGTTGAGTGGGATCCCTCCTCGGACGGTGACGAGAGGGATCACTGATGTCCTGGTTGGTCTCACCAGGGATGTCCGACCCCGATGAAGTAGCTCCCGCTTGTTGTTTTACCTTCTGTTGTTTTTCTTGAACCTTGTAAAACTCTTATGTTTATTTTAAGTGTTGAACTAAATGGTTAATTTGTTTAACTCAGTGGACTTGTTGTATTCTCTGAAACCGCTCACCTTCGTGTGAGTTTGCTAACTCGGTCCTGTTCAAGTGGTTAAATCGGATAAAATCCAATGGCACTTCGTGTTAACTTGGCTAAGGCATGAGTGTCGCATATTAGGCGACTTAATCATGTTTAATCAAGCTAATCCGAAGTGGATCCGCCACAAGCTGATGAAGAAATTTGAGAAACTCAACTTGGGGATAGTTGCTCAAACTGATGGAGTAACTATGGAATTAAAATCAACTCTAGAGCAAGAGATATGGAAGGGAAAACTTGAGGATATCAAGATCAAGGAGATTAAGGGACTCAAGGAAGAAGGAAAAGCCCTAGATTTCACAGAAGATGATCAGGGAACTATATGGTTCAGGAAGAGGATTTGTGTACCGGATGTGGAAAGTATCAAAGACACCATCTTAAAGAAAGCTCATGACTCAGCCTATTCCATCCATCCTGGCAGCACCAAGATGTACCAAGATCTCAAGGAGAAGTATTGGTGGTATGGAATGAAGAGGGATGTCGATGCACAGGTAGCATTGTGTGATATATGTCAGAGAGTCAAGGTTGAACACCAAAAACCAGCTGGATTGCTTCAACCATTAAAGGTGCCTGAATGGAAGTGGGAGGAAATCAGTATTGATTTCATCATTGGTTTACCTCACACCTAGGATGGATATGATTCAATATGGATCGTAGTGGATCGATTGACTAAAGTAGCTCACTTCATTTCGGTAAGGACCACCTATACTGGGTCCAAGTTGGCAGAACTGTATATGTCAAGAATTGTGTGTTTGCATGGTATACCCAAGAAGATAGTTTCTGACAGAGATGCTCAGTTCACATCCTAATTCTGGCAGAAGCTGCATGAATCCAAGGGTATGAAGTTGAATTTCAGCTCAGCTTATCATCCTCAGACAGATGGACAAACTGAGAGGATAAATCAGATTTTGGAGGATATGTTAAGAGCATGTGCTCTGAAATATGGAGGTAGTTGGGATAAGAGTTTGCCTTATGCTGAATTCTCTTATAACAACAACTACCAAGCCAGTCCCAAGATGTCACCCTTTGAGGCTTTATATGGAAGGAAGTGCAGAACACCTCTGTATTGGAGTGAGACAGAAGAGAGTCAATTATTTGGGCTAGAAATTATCCAAGAAGCTGAAAGGCAAGTGCAGATAATCAGACAGAATCTAAGGACAGCTCAATCCAGGTAGAAGAGTTATGCGGATACTAGAAGGAGAGAGTTGACCTTTGAGGAAGGTGATTATATGTATCTTAAAGTGTCACCTATCAGAGGCTTGCGCAGATTTAAGGTTAAAGGGAAGTTGTCACCTCGCTTTATTGGACCCTTCAAAGTTCTAGAGAAAATGGGAGAGGAAGCTTATCGGTTGGAGTTACCCAATAAACTGTAAGATGTGCATGATGTGTTCCATATCTCTCAGCTAAAGAAGTATCTCAGAGTTCCAGAAGAACAATTACCCATGGAGGATTTAAATGTAAATGATGATCTCACCTACACTGAATATCCCATCAAGATCTTGGATACTTTGGCACAGGTTACAAGGAATAGGGTGATCAAAATGTGTAAGGTACAGTGGAGTCACCATACAGAGGATCAAGCAACATGGGAAAGAGAGGATGAACTGAAGGAGGAATTTTCCCAGCTCTTTGATAATCCATCCGAACCTCGAGGACGAGATTTTTCTTAGGGGGTAGGATTTGTAACACCCTAAATTTCGAATTTTGCAATTTAATAAAATTTGCTAGAAACTAAGTGCATGTGTGTAAGGCTTCTAAGGTTGCATTTAAATTTCTTAAGCAATTAAATTATTTTTCAAAAAAATTAAGGAATCATAGGAGTTCATTGTTGCATTCATGCTAGCGCATTCTTCTTTTTGTTTGAATTCAAATTAGCTTTTTTTCTTTTTCCAAACCTTTTTCTTTTTCCGTCTCTCTTTTCTTCATCGGCCTGCTCCCCTTCTCCCTTTGGCCCAACAACTGCCAGCTCCCACCTCGACCTGCCCTCATGACGGCCCAACTCCAGCTCGGCCCATCTCCTTGCGTCGGCCCACTCCCACACCTCCACCTCTCTCCCGCTGGTAGCTGGGCCCCGCCCGTCATCTCCTTCCTCCGACCATCCGTGCTGCACCAGCGCAACCGCCTCTGAGTTCTCCGTGGGCACGCACGCCCAAGCCTTATCCCCCCGAGGCTATAAGTACCCCGCCGCCGCTCTCCAACTCCCTCACCCGAAACCCTAGCTCTCAAGCTCCCAGCGCCGCCGCAATCTTTAACCGCCGCTGCGCCCGAGCTCGCCGTCCCCGTCCCTCACCACTGTCGCCTCTCCATCAACAAGACCTTTCCTTGGAGTGCCACCAAGAGGTGACGAAGCTGCTAGAGTGGTTCCCATGCACCCCATGCTCTTTTTTCCGCATGCCCGCGCTCGCCAGAGCCGCGCCCTCACCGCTAGGCTTTGCGCCACCGGCGCCGCCTCGAAAGCCACCCCGGCGACACCCCAAACAAGTTCGTCATGTTTTCCTCTAGTTCCTGGTTGGGTCCGCGTCCAAAACCAAGCCCGGACACTCATTTTCGAGCAACTCCGGCGACCCACCGCCGTGTGCCACCACTCGCCACCATCCCCCGCTGCCACTGCGTTGCTGCTTAGAGTCGCCGCTGACCGCAGCCATCCGATCCGGGATTGACGGTTTGGATCAAGTCTGACCGTAGTGTACTGGTCAACCCCGCGCGCGCCGCGTCTCTTTTGCTAAAGAGCCCCCCTTGTTTTCTAGTTTTTGCTCCGTGGTCCATCGTAGTTCAAAGATCTTTAAATCTAGGTCCTGTTTCTTTCTCTTAGGCCCCTGAGCTGTGGTGGAACCGCCCAAATTAACCTGACTAAAATGCATTGAAGTCGCCTGACACGCGATTATGCACTTTAAGCAAGTCAACTTGGTTGACCGTCGGATTTCCTCCGATAAAACCACGTAAACAGGATCGAGAAGCATCGCTCACGCGAAGGTGAGTAGCACAGAGATTACAACATTCCATACTGACAACATAGTTCAACAATTTATTACATCAGAGTTTTTGGAAATTTAAACCAAAATTTTTCATGGTCCGAGATCAAATTAAAACTAGCGGAAGCTTAACGTCGATACAAGACACCATGACGGAGCCGATCATGACATCAAATATTCCTTCCCTCGCCGTCCGAGGAAGGATCCCACTCGACGGTCCAGCCTGGAGGAAGCTAGGTCGGCCAAGTGGTACCAACTCCCAAGCTACTGACATTACCTGAAAAGATTAGCCACAACAAGGCTGAGCAACTAGTACTCAGCAAGACTGACCCGTCGGAAGGACGTGACCGAGACTTAGACATGCAAGGCTTTCTGGCTCTGGGGTTTTCTTGCCAAAAGCGTCTAAAGTTAGTCCTTACTTTCAACATTTTAGCTCATGTTCCATGTTCTTCCTCCATTCTAGATTAGCAACTTATACTAAACAAACATAGTTTCCAAACAATTATTTAACAACATCAAGATTAAAATCATCATCCTGTTCCATCTTTACTCAGTGCAGAATAGCGATCAAGTAGTCCCAAACTGTGAGAGGCAGACGAATCGATTCGAATTTATTAACCATGCATGGCAAACCTAATCTCACGACATCCGCGCACCACGAAGGATCGCTTCATTTGTCAGCCGTCCCCATCGATCCCTTAGGCACGTGTCAGGGCCAACTTCCTTTGGCATGCAATGCTCCACAGTCCCGGCCTAATGCTGCACTGTGACTGCACTTGCACCCACATGATGCACCATGGGAACGACGTTCCAAGGACAGCTGGAAGGTATGCCACGCCCCAGTTCAATCAGGTACTAGGCTTCCCCATCCCATACTAGGTATGAGATTAGTACTTTCAATCACTTGATCACGAACGCCGACACGTTTCGACCTTAGTTCATTTTCATCTAGACAGACGGGGCAATCCACCCTGTACCAACACAAGCCTGACCCCGTCCGTCGTCCTTATAGTTTTGGCAAAACTGAAACATTCAACTCCTATAACTCGCGAGTGACCGAAAATCACTCGACTTTTACCGAAACCTATTAAGCAATGCAACTATACGGCCTTAGCAACTAGTATTCAAATCAAGGTACTAAGTTATGCATCTAAGGTTCCATTACAACTCCTCAAAACGTAAATGCGCAATCAAGTAATCCATAAGTGATATGAAAGTAAAACAGGGGTTCATGCACCGGGGCTTGCCTTCAGAAAAAGCTTGCAGGTCCTCGGGGTCTTGCGCTGGCTCGGGCTCTCCTTCGCCGGGATACAGTTGTTCCTCGGCGGGGTCTTCTTCCGGTGCTGGATGAAGCTCGTACGTCCCGTCGGCGAGATTCAACTCTACACGGAATGCAATGCAGGGTTAAACATTTTAGATGGTTATTTCGACAAACTCATGTTTTAACACGGATGCTTGTAGCAAAGCTACAGAGAAGGTGGGGGAGTTTACTTCTGTTGGTGGAGAGCAAGCGGATAGGGTCGGATTGAGGAAAACTTAGGGTATGACCCTCAGGTTTAAGGAAAAACCGTACCGAGGTCCTCAGACTCAACACAGAGGAATCCCCGAAAACATTTCACCTACACCCTCGGATCAAAGAAAAAGAACAACCGAGCCCTCGGGCGAGGCGGAGAAAGGGTCGGCGAACTTGGCAGGGTCAGGCGAGGCGAACGGGAAAAGGGGTCGGACGAACCTAACAGAAAGGGGTCGAGCAAGACGGAAAGACAGGGGTCGGACGAACCGAACAGAAATGGGTCGGGCGAGACGGAAAGACAGGGGTCGAACGAACCGAACGAACAACGGTCGGGCGAGACGGAAAGACAGGGGTCGGACGAACCGAACAGAAAGGGGTCGGGCGAGACGGAAAGACAGGGAGGTTAAGTAGCTTACCTCCAGGTCTACCGGTGAAGCCTTGGGGCCGAGCAGGAGCAGGCTGGGGCGGGAAGGTTGTACGCACGAAGGCTTGGGTGGCGGCGAGACTTCGACGGTGTTCCGGCGGCGGCGATGCTTCTGGTGGACACAAGCAAGCTCTAGTACCGCGCGGAGGAGCAGGCGGCGGGTGTGTTGGAGGAGCGGCTTGCGGGTGGCGGCGAAGTCGCCGGAGTGTGGGGGTGGAGCAAGGGGTGAGCTCCACGGAAGCTTAGCGGCGGTGCGGGGAGAAAGCGGTGGCTCAGAGGAGAAGGCAGGGCGTAGAGGATAAAGCGGCGGCGCGGGTGCAGGCGGTGGCAAGAGGTGGCATTGCCGGCGAGGGGTCCCCTTTTATAGGGCCGGGGTGGCACAGAGGGTCGAGGCGGGCCTCCGGTGGGGAAAGGATAAGGTCGGGAGCGGCGAGTGCTCGGGCGAGGCGGCCATTGGCCGACGATGCCATTGGGCAGAGGAGGCGGAGCTCCGGATGGTCTTTGGCGGCGATTGGCCTTGGGCGGCGCGCGTCTGGGGCTTTCGGTCTGTTGGGCGGGTAAGGCGGAAAGGCTACCGCGGGGGTTGGGCGAGCGGGCGGAGACACGGGACGTCGGGGGCATCTCAGCTTTCCCGGCGAACGGGCGGAACCGGGTTGGCGGAGCAGAGCCATGGCAGGCGGGAAGGCGACTTGCGCTCGGCCGGCGATTGGCTGGCCCTGCGCTTGCTCCGTCCTGTCGCGGGTGCGGGTTGGGCGCCGTGGTTCTCGTCCGGTCGCTGTCGCGCTGGGGATAGGGCGACGGCGAGCTGCTGGTGGCCGACGGCCACGCGGCGCGCGGCGCGCGAGCTAGCAAACATGCCCGGGCGCGCGGGCGTCGAGGCTCCCTTCGGGCAGCAAGCCAGACCAGCTTTGGAGCGATCCTTCTCCGAATCTTTCAACACAACACCCGAAACTCCCTTAAACAAACTTGTTCAACTCTGGTAGTTCTTCAAACTTTGTTTAAGGTGTCGGTTCAGATTGTGAAAGGATTCAAAGATAATTCCACGCCAAAGTTAGCCAAAAGTCTGGAATTCCAGACTTAGGATTTCTAAGCATCCGGGGTGAGTTGACTGGTTTACATCACTTTGACCGGGATTTTGAACAAGCTCGGGTCCGATGGATTTGGGTCAGAGCAACAGGGCTGGAACACTCTTGAGGTATTACAACTTCTATTAAGGCTCTGACTCGAGCTCAGATAGGAAAACGGGAGATGAAAGCTTGCAAAGATGGAGGAAACTCGAATGCCAGGACTTAAGAAATTTTTAGGGTTCTTTAGGAAGGTCGGCTTGGGTTGCTATTTTTGACTCCTTTCCACCCCGAAATAGACAAGGTGCTTTTAACAAAAGTTGTTGTAATTTAAAAGTTTTAAAACTCTTATTTGGGCAGAAACGTGAGTTTATATATAGAATTTCAAGCTTTAAAAACAAACTCCAAAAGAGAGCTCCTTAGGTTTAAAAAGGTTATTTCAATTCTTAACTCAGGGATTTCTCACTGGTTTAGAGTTAAAGCACTTAATTTAGGTAGAGTTGTTATAGCCTACCCCCTTTAAAGGAATCTCGCCCCGAGATTCAAGTGCAGAAAGAACTAGTGTGGCTGGTGCAACGTACCTCCTTGATCGAAAAGAAAACCACGGAAGTTAGCGTTGAGATATTCTTCCGTCTCCCATGTCGCTTCGTCTTCTGTATGGTGACTCCACTGAATTTTGTACATCTTGACCATTTTCCGACGAGTGTGCCTTTCCTTTCGGTCGAGGATCTTAACTGGATACTCCTTATAAGATAAATCGGGTTCAATCTCCAATCCTTTCGGGGTAATGATCTCGGTTGGAATCCTGATGCACTTCTTGAGTTGCGAGACATGGAAAATATCGTGTATCGCTGCAATCTTCTCTGGAAGTTGTACTCGGTATGCTACGGGTCCACACACCTCTACGATCTCGTAGGGACCAATATAGCGCGGAGCTAACTTTCCCTTTACTCCAAAACGTTGTACGCCTTTGGTTGGTGAAACCCGTAAGTATACAAAATCTCCAACCTTAAATTGGATGGGTCTTCTTCTCTGATCGGCATAGCTCTTCTGTCGCGATTGGGCGGCCTTGAGATTTTCGTGGATGACTCTCACTTTTTCTTCGGCCTCTATGACCAGGTCAGGTCCATACACGGTTCTCTCTCCGGGTTGCAACCAGCTCAGAGGGGTTCGGCACCTACGTCCATACAAGGCCTCGAAAGGTGCCATTTTCAGGCTAGCTTGGTAACTGTTGTTGTAGGAGAACTCCGCTAATGGCAAACACTTATCCCAGTTCTTGTCATAATGAATAGCACAGGCGCGCAACATATCTTCCAAAATCTGATTAATCCTTTCAGTTTGCCCATCGGTCTGAGGGTGATATGTGGAGCTGCGGATCAATTTCGTGTCAAGCGAAAACTGCAACTGCTCCCAAAAGCGTTCTACAAACTGACTACCTCGATCAGAGATGATCGTTTTAGGTACTCCATGCAAGGAAACAATCTGATCAAGGTACAATTCTGCATATTTCTGTATGGTGTGGGTGGTGTGTACTGGAAGGAAATGTGCTGTTTTGGTTAGTCGGTCCACTATAACCCATATGGAGTCATGCTTGCGGGAGGTATTGGGTAATCCGACTATAAAGTCCATGCTTATGTCTTCCCATTTCCATGAGGGAATAGGCAGTGGCTGCAAGGGGCTAGCTACCCTCAAGTGGCTTGCCTTAACTCTCTGACAGGTATCGCACTCTGAAACATATCGAGCAATGTCGGGTTTCATCCCACTCCACCAGAAATTTTGTTGGAGGTCATGATACATCTTGGTACTGCCGGGGTGAATCGAGAACTTGGACAGGTGTGCTTCGTCCAGAATTTGTTTCTTAAGCTCGGGATCATTTGGAACCACAAGTCGGGTTTCATAAAATACTACTCCTTTCCCATCCCGTTGGAAATGTTTAAATCCTTCGTCTTCCTGTGCAAGTTTCTCTTTGATAAGGTTTACCTCTTGGTCCTCTAGCTGTGCTAGAATTATTTGGTCAAGCAGGGCGGGCTCCAGAGAAATATGACTCAAGGTGCCGTGTGGAACAATTTCCAAGTTGAGTTTAGCCATTTCGTGACACAGGGTCTCGGCATAATTGACTGTCGATAAGCAGTTGCAATGGACCTTGCGGCTGAGTGCATCTGCAACTACATTGGCCTTTCCTGGGTGATAATGCACTTCTGGTCATAATCCTTGATTAATTCTAACCATCTCTGTTGGCGCATGTTGAGGTCTGTTTGAGTGAAAATGTACTTAAGACTCTTGTGATCTGTATAGATGTTGCAGCGGTTTCCCATGAGATAATGCCTCCATATTTTCAGAGCATGAACGACTGCCGCTAACTCAAGATCATGAGTAGGGTAGTTCAACTCATGTGGCCGTAACGCTCACGAGGTATAGGCAATGACTCGGCTGTCTTGCATAAGAACACAACCAAGTCCAGTGCCAGAGGCATCGCAATACACATCAAATGGCCTAGTGGTGTCGGGCTGAGCTAAAACTGGCGCCGAAGTCAACAATTGCCTCAAGGTATGGAAAGCTTCTTCACATTTGTCACTCCACACAAACTTACTTCCTTTCTTCAGCAGTTCTGTCATTGGCTTAGCTATTTTTGAGAAGTCAGGGATGAAGCGACGGTAGTAACCGGCTAAACCAAGAAAACTTCGAATCTGATGAACTGAAGTGGGCGGCTTCCAGTCCATTACTTCTTGCACCTTGCTTGGGTCTACTGCTATACCGTCTCTGGATATGGTATGTCCCAAGAATTTAACACTATCCAGCCAAAAATCACACTTAGAGAACTTGGCATAGAGTTGGTGGTCTCTTAAGCGTTGGAGTACAATATGTAGGTGCTCTGCATGTTCTTGTTCATTCTTCGAGTACACCAAGATATCATCAATGAATACCACGACGAATCTGTCGAGTTCGGGCATAAACACCGAATTCATGAGATACATGAAATAAGCCGGTGCGTTAGTAAGCCAGAACGGAGGTCAATCTTGGAAAACACTCTAGCTCCAGCTAATTGGTCGAACAGAACATCAATGCGGGGTAGGGGGTACTTGTTCTTTATCGTCACCGCATTGAGAGGTCGGTAGTCCACACACATCCGCAGACTATCGTCCTTCTTTTTCACAAACAAGGCGGGGCAACCCCAAGGTGATGTACTTGGGCGAATAAAGCCTTTTTCCAACAAATCATGCAACTGAGTTTTCATTTCTACCAGCTCGGCTGGGGGCATCCGATATGGTCTCTTTGAGATTGGGGCGGTACCGGGTTGCAACTGAATGGCAAACTCGATGTCTCTCTCAGGCAGCATACCCGGCAGATCATCTGGAAACACATCCGGGTACTCGCACACTACTGGGATATCTTCCAAACGGGCTTCAGACACGGGATAGGCACAAGAAGTTTGGCATTCTCGGGGAGGTAAGTGTATGGTGGAGCTACCATACTTGGGTGAATTTATATGGATTGCCCTGGCAGGGATATCGAGGGTCACTTGGTGCCGGGTCATCCAATCCATACCCAAGATAACATCTATTCCTTCTATCCCAAGGGTAAGCAGGTCTTCCTTAAGGAGGGTTCGTCCTAACAGGATAGGTACCTTGCGGCTCACTTGGTGTGAAGCCACCTTTCCACCCGGGGTAGAGATTATGTAGGTGATTTTGGTGTGACAGAAATCTAACCCACACTTAGCACTGATTTTTGTCCCAATGAAACTATGGGATGCTCCTGAATCAAACAAAATAAGGACGGGTTGATCACAGATAGAAAAGGTACCCGTCATCACTGGTGCGCCCTCTGGAAGTTCAGCAAGGGTGGTGAAGTTCAGCCTCCCTTGTCGGACCTGCACCTTTGGCTTCCTCCCCTTGTTGCCCGATGTATTGTTCTGACCGGGTCGTTGATTCTGGTTGCGGGGGCAGTCCTTGGCGAAGTGACCTGAGTTCCCGCAAGTGAAACAGCGGTTTCCAAGGATCGGGCGCAGTGGCATCGGAAGAGCAGGGCGGGGCCCTTGTGGCTGGAAACCGGGGAAACGAGGTGCTGCCTGCGGTGGAGGTCGAGCAACCCATCTCCCAGGCTGTGCAGGCCTGCGAGGCGCTTGTGGGGGAACCATTCTGTACTTCTGGGCAGGCGGGCTGGGTGCCGGCATTGGGGCCTTCCTCTTCATGTCGGCCTTGAGAGCCTTCATGAATTCTTCCTGGGAAATTGCCAAGTTCACCAGTTCATTATAGGAACCCACTTTGATGGGGTTCAGCCTCTCATTGAGCTCCAAACTCAAGCCTTTGCGGCAACGGTCCCTCTTCTTTTCATCGGAGTCCGCATGATAGCCTGCATAGCGGCACAGGTCGTTGAAAGCCTGCGCATAGTGCAGGACATCGCGGCCTCCCTGGGTGAGAGCCAGGAACTCATTGAGCTTGCGCTCCAGAAGACCCTCAAGGATGTGGTGGCCCCTGAACGCCGTCTTGAATTCCTCCCAACCGATGACGTGGTCGGCCGGCTGCATGGCGTGGTAGTTTTCCCACCACAGGAGAGCAGAACCATGCAACTGCTGCGCAGCGAACCGAACCTTGTTCTCTTCTGGAGAAAGTGCGGTGAGAAGGGAGAACTTGGGCTCGATAGCGCGAATCCATGCATTGGCATCAAGCGGGTCCTCCGTCTTGTGAAACAGAGGAGGCTGGGTCCCCAGAAAATCCTCATAGCGAGCAACGTGTGGTTGATGATGGGCCCTTCCTCCTTGGGGCTACTGCTGCTGCCCCTGAGCGATGTGCCTCAACAGCTCGGTTTGAGCTGCCAAGATCAACTCGAGGGTGGTCGGAGGCGGAGGTGGGGGAGGCACCTCGCTGCTACTGGGAACGGAGCCGGAGCGCGTGCGATGCGCCATCTGCAATTTTCACCTTTCCATTAGTTCCATAACCTCAAAAGCACTCCCAATAAACTGTGGAAAAGCACGTGTTAAAACCACAGATGCAACTTTTGCAACACAACACATATCCTTATAAGGAGGTGCACAAATCTTAGCTAGCACTAGCCCGTTTCGGCAGCGTCATCTTTATCCTTGTTTCCGATCGGAAAGGTATCTGGATCCACGTCTTGTAGGGTCCTCAAGATCCGGTGTTTCCCTGGTGGGTTGGCACACAACCTTGGGCGAGCCAAACCTTATCCGCGGGGTCCCACAAATTTTCCGACCTCTGGTGCCGGGGTCGGGCGAAACGGAGACCCTCCAACCTAGGGTAGAACGAGGCGGAGACTTCCCTCCCGAGGTCGGGCGAAACGGAGACCTTCCATCCCGGGGTCGGATGAGGCGGAGACCTGCCGCGAGGGGTCGGGCGCGTCCGACCTCGCGACTCAGGGTCGGCCAGCTTTGGTCAGGCCCACAGGAGACGGGTGTGTGATCACAGCACTAAAACCCACACAATTTGGCATCCACGGGGTGTCGCAAAGATCAGAAACAGAGCCAAAAAGGGAACGAAAACAAAAGGAACTGTTTTCACTAAGATCATTTTACTGCTGGTCTTAGCATACAGGAGGGGTACTCAACTCAAGGCTAACCTATTACATCATTGGCCAAAACATAGGTCGCCGAGGAGTACAAACAAAGGCAAAAGAACCGCTCAACCTAGTCTGTCCTAACTAGAAGTCGTCGAGATTACCCACGGAGGCAAAGCTGAGGACCGGTGAGTGAGCGTCACCAGCTGGAAGCTACGGTGAGGCATTCTCATAGTCCATGCTCGAAAAGCCTTCGATCTCCTCAGGCTCCTCCTCCTGGGCCATCTGCTCATCTAGCTACACCTCTAGGGCGTGGATGGCATTTAGCTCATCATGATGCTTCTGCAAGTGCTCATTGGCGTTCGCCAGCTCCATATTCACATCATAGAACTGGTCAGCCAAAATCTCCATATCATGCTCCATGTCCACAATCTCTTCCTCCAATCGAGTAATCTTGTCCTGCATCTCGGCAATCTGAACATCCTTCTGTACCAGCTCGAGTGACTGGTCCACCATGCCACTCTGCACAGTAGAAAAGGCAACCTGGTTGGCCACTGCCATCCCAATCACGGTGGCCATTGCTCGGCTCTGCAGCTCAACCATTCTGTAGAACGCGTTCAGGCAACGAGCTGAAACAAAAATTGTGCGCTGAGGATCCATAAGCCCGAGCAAGTCCATATGCTCCATACGATCCAACCAGTCCGGGTCCCTTGTATCCCGGGCAGGGAACAACCCAATCGGGTCTAGCACGATCTCAAGAGGGTGTGCCCAGCAGAACTGGGTCAAGGTCTGCAAGGCTGCAAACTCCCAGGCGTCGTAGAGGGTGTGTCCCTCAGCCACTACCTCCAACAGCGGCCATTGTGGCTGATCCGGAGGCGGGGGTATCCGCATGTGTACGCGGCTCCGCGGAATCCCGTGGTCCTAGTATGCACGGCCCGCATAAACTGGCGGCGACTGATACCCGAACGAGCGCAGGGTGTCCCACTACACCGCTAGAAAACCCTCGTAGTGAAGGCACCGTGAGTAGGTGGTACCCTCCGTGCCGACTGCAACGTGCACGGGCTGCGCCATCTGTAACCAAAGGTCACGTGAGAAACGGGGTTAACACTTGGAAATCAAACAGATTTCTGGTAGTTAGAGAAAAGCTCATAACTCAGCAAGTATTCCTCCAAAATTTCTCAAATTTTACCAGCATGTTCTTTAGATAGCGAGTAACAAGATTGGCATCCAAAGGTCGGGCTAGATCAGAACCAAACAAGGTGATAACTCTGATTCCCATTAAGTGTACCTGCTGGAACTCTTCCGACCGAGTCAAGATAAACTGAACATAGCTCCCAAACCAGAGACTTCACAAAACTGAAACTCTACCCGCGAGTCCTTCACTAAGTTCTGAAAAACTTTGCTTAAAGGACTCCTCACAGAAAAGGTCCTTAAGGTGGTCGAAACAGTAGAACTCTGCTGGGGTGCACTTTGGGCTAACAGCTAACAGGAGGTCACCAAACTGATCACAACTCTCAACCCAAAAGTTAGTACCTTGTGGCAGTTTTTCTTAGGAGTTTTTAACACAACTTTCTTATGCAAAGCTTTTGGAGTTATCGTGGCGGAAAAAGGACAGCTAGATAATCCTTGACGCGGTGCATTACTTTTTACGACGCACTCGAGTTTGGTTTTATGCATGCACGTCCTAGTCGCCCTCTCGACCAAAAATAATTGCCAAAAATCTTTGGACTTACGTGGTTAGTGCCGGTGGCAAGGCAACAATACGGCCCTCACTATAATAACTAGTTGAGTTACTAGACATCGTTTCGAACGCAACGTTTGTTAGTGTTCCTGCAGAAAAAACACAACACAGCCTGAACCTTCCGTGCCAGCACTCACGAAAGCGTCCTCAAACATTACCGTTCACTATAGAAACGGCACCCATGCGTTTAACGCTGCATGGACAGCGCAACAACCGTGGAAATAGGTTCCTTTGAATAGAATCCTATAACCCTTCGCATTCTCGGGATGCGGAATCATGCACACGTGTAACAAACGTGGGCGAACAACCGTGAAGATAGGCTCGTTGGAATCGAACCGTACCATCCTTCGCATGTATTAACATACGGAACCTGCGCACGTATAATAGACGTGGGCAAAACAACCGTGATAATAGGCTCGTTGGAATCGAACCATACCATCCTTCGCATACTCGCAATGCGGAATCATGCACACGTATGATAGACGTGCCAAAAAGTGCTGGAAGCTAGAAGATAACCAATAACTATTAGCCACCTTAAAAACAACCCCAGAATCCCCTAGGGCTCCTCGAACTAAACTCATCCTTAGCGAACTTACGAACTTCTTGATTTTACTTCTTGCATATTTTAGTTAGGAAAAGAGTTTTAAGGTTTGTTGTTCTCCGTACCGTGCTTCGAGCTCTGACGCCAGCTGTGGTGGAACCGCCCAAATTAACCTGACTAAAATGCATTGAAGTCGCCTGACACGCGATTATGCACTTTAAGCAAGTCAACTTGGTTGACCGTCGGATTTCCTCCGATAAAACCACGTAAACAGGATCGAGAAGCATCGCTCACGCGAAGGTGAGTAGCACAGAGATTACAACATTCCATACTGACAACATAGTTCAACAATTTATTACATCAGAGTTTTTGGAAATTTAAACCAAAATTTTTCATGGTCCGAGATCAAATTAAAACTAGCGGAAGCTTAACGTCGATACAAGACACCATGACGGAGCCGATCATGACATCAAATATTCCTTCCCTCGCCGTCCGAGGAAGGATCCCACTCGACGGTCCAGCCTGGAGGAAGCTAGGTCGGCCAAGTGGTACCAACTCCCAAGCTACTGACATTACCTGAAAAGATTAGCCACAACAAGGCTGAGCAACTAGTACTCAGCAAGACTGACCCGTCGGAAGGACGTGACCGAGACTTAGACATGCAAGGCTTTCTGGCTCTGGGGTTTTCTTGCCAAAAGCGTCTAAAGTTAGTCCTTACTTTCAACATTTTAGCTCATGTTCCATGTTCTTCCTCCATTCTAGATTAGCAACTTATACTAAACAAACATAGTTTCCAAACAATTATTTAACAACATCAAGATTAAAATCATCATCCTGTTCCATCTTTACTCAGTGCAGAATAGCGATCAAGTAGTCCCAAACTGTGAGAGGCAGACGAATCGATTCGAATTTATTAACCATGCATGGCAAACCTAATCTCACGACATCCGCGCACCACGAAGGATCGCTTCATTTGTCAGCCGTCCCCATCGATCCCTTAGGCACGTGTCAGGGCCAACTTCCTTTGGCATGCAATGCTCCACAGTCCCGGCCTAATGCTGCACTGTGACTGCACTTGCACCCACATGATGCACCATGGGAACGACGTTCCAAGGACAGCTGGAAGGTATGCCACGCCCCAGTTCAATCAGGTACTAGGCTTCCCCATCCCATACTAGGTATGAGATTAGTACTTTCAATCACTTGATCACGAACGCCGACACGTTTCGACCTTAGTTCATTTTCATCTAGACAGACGGGGCAATCCACCCTGTACCAACACAAGCCTGACCCCGTCCGTCGTCCTTATAGTTTTGGCAAAACTGAAACATTCAACTCCTATAACTCGCGAGTGACCGAAAATCA
>NC_028454.1:21458900-21480798 GCF_000263155.2 Setaria italica
CCGGGGCTTGCCTTCAGAAAAAGCTGCAGGTCCTCGGGTCTTGCGCTGGCTCGGGCTCTCTTCGCCGGGATACAGTGTCCTCGACGGGGTCTCCTCTGGTGTTGGATGAAGCTCATACGTCCCGTCGGCGAGATTCAACTCTACACGGACTGCAATGTAGGGTTAAACATTTTAGATGGTTATTTTGACACACTCATGTTTTAACATGGATGCTTGTAGCAAAGCTACAGAGAAGGTGGGGGAGTTTACTTCTGTTGGTGGAGAGCAAGCGGATAGGGTCGGATTGAGAAAACTTAGGGTCTGACCCTCAGGTTTAAGGAAAAACCGTACCGAGGTCCTCAGACTCAACATAGAGGAATCCCCGAAAACATTTCACCTACACCCTCGGATCAAAGAAAAAGAATTACAACCGAGCCCTCGGGCGAGGCGGAGAAAGGGTCGGCGAACTTGGCAGGGTCGGGCGAGGCGAACAGGAAAAGGGGTCGGACGAACCGAACAAAAAGGGGTCGGGCGAGACGGAAAGACAGGGGTCGGACGAACCGAATAGAAAGGGGTCGGGCGAGACGGAAAGATAGGGATCGGACGAACCGAACGGACACGGGTCGGGCGAGATGGAAAGATAGGGGTCGGACGAACCGAACAGAAAGGGGTCGGGCGAGACGGAAAGACAGGGAGGTTATGTAGCTTACCTCCAGGTCTACCGGTGAAGCCTTGGGGCCGAGCAGGAGCAGGCTGGGGCGGGAAGGTTGTACGCACGAAGGCTTGGGTGGCGGCGAGACTTCGACGGTGGTCCGGCGGCGGCGGTGCTTCTGGTGGACACAAGCAAGCTCTAGTACCGCGCGGAGGAGCGGGCGGCGGGTGTGTTGGAAGGAGCGGCTTGCGGGTGGCGGCGAAGTCGTCGGAGTGTGGGGGTGGCGCAAAGGGTGAGCTCCACAGAAGCTTAGCGGCGGCGCGGGGAGAAAGCGGTGGCTCAGAGGAGAAGGCAGGGCGCAGAGGATAAAGCGGCGGCGCGGGTGCAGGCAGTGGCAAGAGGTGGCATTGCCGGCGAGGGGGTCCCCTTTTATAGGGCCGGGGTGGCGCAGAGGGTCGAGGCGGGGCTCTTGTGGGGAAAGGATAAGGCCGGGAGCGGTGAGTGCTCGGGCGAGGCGGCCATTGGCCGACGACGCCATTGGGCAGAGGAGTCGGAGCTCCGGATGGTCTTCGGAGGCGATTGGCCTTGGGCAGCGCGCGTCTGGGGCTTCCGGTCTGTTGGGCGGGTAAGGCGGAAAGGCTACCGCGGGGGTTGGGCGAGCGGGCGGAGACGCGGGACGTCGGGGGCATCTCAGCTTTCCCGGCGAACGGGCGGAACCGGGTTGGCGGAGCATAGCCGTGGCAGGCGGGAAGGCGACTTGCGCTCGGCCGGCGATTGGCTGGCCCTGCGCTTGCTCCGTCCTGTCGCGGGTGCGGGTTGGGCGCCGTGGTTCTCGTCCGGTCGCTGTCGCGCTGGGGATAGGGCGACGGCGAGCTGCTGGTGGCCGACGGCCACGCGGCGCGCGGCGCGCGAGCTAGCAAACATGCCCGGGCGCGCGGGCGTCGAGGCTCCCTTTGGGCAGCAAGCCAGACCAGCTTTGGAGCGATCCTTCTCCGAATCTTTCAACACAACACCCGAAACTCCCTTAAACAAACTTGTTCAACTCTGGTAGTTCTTCAAACTTTGTTTAAGGTGTCGGTTCAGATTGTGAAAGGATTCAAAGATAATTCCACGCCAAAGTTAGCCAAAAGTCTGGAATTCCAGACTTAGGATTTCTAAGCATCCGGGGTGAGTTGACTGGTTTACATCACTTTGACCGGGATTTTGAACAAGCTCGGGTCCGATGGATCTGGGTCAGAGCAACAGGGCTGGAACACTCTTGAGGTATTACAACTTCTATTAAGGCTCTGACTCGAGCTCAGATAGGAAAACGGGAGATGAAAGCTTGCAGAGATGGAGGAAACTCGAATGCCAGGACTTAAGAAATTTTTAGGGTTCTTTAGGAAGGTCGGCTTGGGTTGCTGTTTTTGACTCCTTTCCACCCTGAAATAGACAAGGTGCTTTTAACAAAAGTTGTTGTAATTTAAAAGTTTTAAAACTCTTATTTGGGCAGAAACGTGAGTTTATATATAGAATTTCAAGCTTTAAAAACAAACTCCAAAAGAGAGCTCCTTAGGTTTAAAAAGGTTATTTCAATTCTTAACTCAGGGATTTCTCACTGGTTTAGAGTTAAAGCACTTAATTTAGGTAGAGTTGTTACATGAACTTCCGCATAATAGTGCCCGCCATCCTAGCTTGGCTCCTTTGTGCATTAAACCTTTGGTTTATATGCATAATTATGTTTTAGCCCTCAGTTTCTTCAAGTTTAGCCCCTGAAAGTTTTAAAACATCGCCAACAAGCCCCTGCATCTTGTTTAGTGCATATCCGTAGCATCCTAGACCCGTTTT
Source organism: Setaria italica (assembly GCF_000263155.2). NCBI lineage: Eukaryota > Viridiplantae > Streptophyta > Magnoliopsida > Poales > Poaceae > Setaria > Setaria italica. Next base: position 21,461,359 of record NC_028454.1, read on the forward strand.
AAGTGCTTCTTGCGTCTACGAGTTCTTCTTAACGTGTAGATTAGCTTTTTGAGCTTGTTTTTCTCTATTTCTACTGTTTGATGTACTGTTTCTTATTTTATTTCTTTTGTTTGCTTGTATGTGCTCGTGTGATCGTGTTAGAGGGATCGCAGCTCAAGGGATTTGAAGCTCAAGATCTTGAAGACTACGAGCAGCTGGAGCAAGTGCAAGAAGGCAAGTCGTGTCCTTGACCAAATCTTGATCCGAAGAACTTTTACTTTCATGTTCAATAACATTTATGCCATGCACTTTAAGTCATAAAAATGATGGGACCTAATTAAGGATTGCCTAGTTTTATTCCATACACCTTGATCAACGTGGGCTTACATAATGTTGGGGACTTACGTAATGTTGGGTAGTACATGCTTAGTTGCTCAATTGGGATATGGTCGTATTAATAAACTCAATTATTAATCTTGATTTATTTATGCTATACCTTTCTTTAATACAAGACCATTATGTTTAATTGGAACATGGAGAACCACCCGGAAAACAGTACAACCACAAGAACTATATGGCTCTGGTCTTGGCTAATTAATTAGAGACTCTAGTTTGTGATAGTTTTATCGAAAGAGCAAGAGGGGCTCATAGGTTGTGCGATGGCTTGTCCAGCCAAGGGGTGTTCACACCACTTGGGGGAGAGTTCATCCCCTTATGAAGAAACCTTAGCGGGTTATCACTTATTAGGAAATCTTTGTAAATACCTCGTAGCGTCCCTATGCAGTCTACTTTTGCACAGCATGGTTGGGTGCAAAGTTCTTCTGAACTTTTACGCGACTTGCGGTGAAAGTGTACAACCTCTGCAGAGTGTAAAACTTATATATCAGTCGTGCTCACGGTCAAGAGCGGCCTGGACCCTCACATGATTAAATTATCGAAAGACAAAAATTAAATTACTGTTATTTATTTATGTTATCTTTGTTCATGTTCATGTTAATATGGGTGGTACAAACTTACATGTAGTAATTGCTAATAAAATTTGACCCATCAAATAAAAAGCTGAACTGCTATTAAAACCTTATCCTATTCTTGCATGGCCTTACACTACAGAATTCCCCACACTTGCTGAGTACCAACCATAAGTGTACTCACATTTGCTATATCTGTTGTTCAGTACAAGACAAATCTGTTGAAGACTATAAAGAATTGCTAGGCGTACGTTTCCCCCAATCAACTGCATGTGGAGTTATTGGAGATCCGCTGCTTATACTAGAGATTTTATCTCAGCTTCTGATTATGTAATCTATGTAACTCTCTCTTTACGCTTTAACACTGTATTTGATATTTACTGAAATCATTGTACGTGTGAAACTTGATCCTAGCACACATATGATAGTCATCTGGTTTTGCCTTTGAAACTGGGTGTGACAACTGTGCGTGATGACCGGTACTAACACTGCGAGTTAGTACCGGATGAAAAGTCGTCCGGTACTAACGCGTTGGATGAATGCTTAATTTTCTAGTAGTGTATTGCAAGGCTATTTTGCGGATGTTGTCTATGCTTGTAGGTAACATGGCGCTCGAGCAGCACGAAGGTGTTCCCAGGTGGAAAGATGGGATGAAGAGCCGATGATTACCTTCACTGGGCGGAGTGACAGGCGAATCTACGTTGGGACACGAAGGTGTTCATTGGATGGGTCATGCGGGGGGCGTGACCGGGCAGTGTGAGCTGCGTGACTTGCAAGTAGAGTTCTAGTCTAATTAGGACTCTTGTTTACCATCATATAAGCATATTCTAGAAATGTAGTAGTTGACTAAAGGCGTTTACAGGAAGTAAAAAGCCGGTTGACCTCCCTATAAAAGGGGAGTCAGCCCCACTATTCAAGGGATTGCATTTTGGAGAAATACAAGTCCTTTGAGGGTTTTATTTCTTTCATTCTGTGTTCAAAAATCAAAGTGTTTCACTGAGAGCTCGCTCGAAACCAACAACTTGCCGGTGTGCTTTTCCACCAGTTAGAATATATTATTATTCTAATCGGCTTTCGCTAAGTGCCAGTACAATTGAGTAGCTAATTCTACCGGTGATTGTTAGCACCGATGCGTATAGGGTTACTAGTTCTAGCAGTGTTAACCAATTGTTTGATCCATACATTAATGATATATTACTAGTCCTAGCGGTGTCTACACATTAATGATATATAAAAAATTAGAAAACATCTAAATTAACAGCACACGATAACCAATTGCTTGATCCGCATATTAATGATATATTACAAATTTAGAAAAGCATAAAATAATTCCCTTGCACCCCATCCTCTCGATACTGTCGTAGGCCTCTAGAATACTGAGTTTCTTATTCGTTGGAAGTCCACGTACTTGTCCCGGTAACGCCAGTAGTGGCCATGGAGCTTGTCGGCGTCTTCTGACAAATTGAGCTTGGCGTACAAGGTCGAGGTTCCGCTCCCTAAGGATCGTCGTGTTTGGCGACCTTGTAATGGTAGTAGCCTAGCTTCTTGGCTAGGCAGATGGTGGCGGTGACAAAGGGATTGTAACGATCCTTCTCAACGTATGCCACCACAGCTTCCGTCTAATCGCCATAGTTGATGCCAAGTTGATTGAGCACGCGCGAGAGACGAACAACTCGTCAATTGGTGCTGGCAACCATTCAGCATCGTCTAGGCCAGCCATATCTCGATCTAGATTAAAGAATACAAATTAAGATTCAGAAATAATTCGAATATGAAATAAATTAACAAAAAAATTGAGATTATGTATGTATCACAACTTATACTTTTAGAGAAGGGCCTTCGATCGATCAAAGGAAACAAAGAGTCGCGGGGCGTAGAAACGACGACGATTAAGATGATGATCAGAATTATAGATGAAAAGCCGGGCACACACACAGTCGGTATTTATATTAGTCGATGCCTGGTAACCATCATCGAAGACAAAGCACTGCAACTCCTTGATTGCACACCCCGTCATCAAAGGGACTTGAGCGGTTCAACGTCTCTCTTGTCCCCGTCATCAAAGAGACTTGAGCACTTCAACTTCTCGCTCTATTGTCGTGCATGTAACCGTTCAAATTTGTCTCAATTGGTCCAAATTCAAACTGCTACATTTCTCATCTAATTGGTTGATTTTCAAACTGGATATATTATTGAAATATATATATATATATATATATATATATATATATATATATATATGATGGTGCGTTTAAGCAAACTGTAACAACCTGTCCCACACCGCCTCCAGTACCGACACCATATGCCATGCCGTGTGTCTCATCCAGAGCCCACACGCGCCATGGGCCATATGCCCGCACATTGACCTCTATGCGCACTGTGAGGGTTGGCTCTTATACCATTTGTAACACCCCATCCTCCAAAGCTGCACCGTCCAGCCGTTCCGAGGGGTGGACACACATACACATAGCACCCTAGTTACACTTTCGTCCTCACTTCGTGTAAAAGGGTTAACCCGATGGTGCTATGGCTCGAGGACAAGGACTTATAAGTTGGCTCCACCCTTGCACAACTAGCAAAGTGGTACTAAGCATGTGCACCTGCGCTCCTGCGCTCTTGGGCCATATCGAAATTAGGCCAGGCATCACATAAACGTTCCGACGTGGAACAACACTGGCAAATTTATGTCTTTATTCATGTCAGTTCTTATTGCCGTCGGTGCGAATAGACTAAACACACTAGTATGCTTTGGACCGGCAGGTATGAGCCGAAACGAATGACGTTTGATATTCTCTACAGTAGTGCACGTTGTTGTATGATGCATGCAATTTAGTTTAAATATAAACTCTTTAACACCGAACCGTTGTTTCTTTGTTTCCCTTCAATGATAATGGAGAGGTAATTGATCTGGTTCGCATCTTGTTTTTCCTTTGTTGTGAAGGGTTAGCACCGCATAAAACATTTTATGTTATACGACTCCATCGACAAGTTGTTTTGAGCTCTTTGATTTACAAGCGAGCCAGCACTTACGACTTACGTGATTTAAGCTCGTTCTCATGGTCAAGTTTACAAGCGAGCCAGAACTTGCGTGATTTTAACCATTTCTCATCGTCAGGTTGTAAGGTGATTTAAGCTCATTAATCTTCTAATTATGCAGTTGCACAAATATATAGACTGTACGTACACTAGTAGAGAATTGGCTTTCGATACACCCCTTTTATTCCGATTTAAAGTTGGCCCGGAACAAAAGCGGGTGCGCCACGGTAGGCAAAAATGGAGGGGAGGGTTAGTCCCGGTTGTTAATTGCAACCGGGACTAAAGGCCCCCCTTTAGTCCCGGTTGCAACGGCTAGTTTTGGGGTGTTGGTGGCAGCACCCTTTTGTCCCGGTTGGAGGCTCCAACCGGAACAAAATGGTGTTCCATTTGTCCCGGTTGAAGCCTCCACCTAGGATAAAAGGTTTAGTTCCGATTGCAGCTTCCAACCGGGACAAAAGGGACACCCGTTTGTCCCGGTTGGAGGCTCCAACCGGGACTAAACTTTCAACCGGGACAAAAGTGTTGGAGGTATGCTCTATAGGCAATCATAGAGATGATGACATTCCATTTGTATTCATGATTTATATTGTGTTCCTTGAATATCCATTAAAGGCTACTTGAATTGATTTGCAATTATGTGAATTGTGTGTGAAACTCTTTACTTGTATGGTTATTCTAAAGTTGTCCTTAGTCGGAGTTCATGTGAGGACACACATGAATATTAGACTAGCACATGTATTAGTTGATGACTATGTTTCACAAGTCATGGACATGGAGATGTTGAACTAATAATGTGGGCACATGTGGAGACATGTGCTAGGACTGACCCAACACCCAACACGAGAAATAGTTCTCTCTTTAAACAACATATACGCTTTGTCCTTAGACCTGAGATTGTCGCATGTATTCAAGATGTGGATCGACCTACTTAGGGGCTATCAAACGCTACGCCGTAACAGGGTAGTTATAAAGGTAGTTTTCAGGTTTGTCAAGAAGCATGCTATGAGACATGGTCAATCAAGATGGGATTTGCCCCTCTCTGATTGAGAGTGATATCTCTGGACCCCTCGAGTGATCGGATCCAAAAATGCATGGCCATGCTACGTACGGTTAAGAGTTAACCTACAAAGGGATTCCGAATCACAGGATCGAGAAAGAGCGGTCGGCTTGAAGCTAGACCAAATATCGTGAGGCAAAGGGAATAGCATGTATATAATATTGTGATGGTTCGTCTGATATGATCTTCGTGTGCATATAGGAGTTGGCACGTCTTGCTAGAGGCCGCTACCGACTATTGGACTGAGTAGGAGTACTCGGGCCATGTCTATACGTATCCGAACCCATAGGGTCACACACTTAAGGGGATGAAAGCCCAATTCGGATGTGATCCGAGTTGGATTAGGTTTAGAAGTACTAATGGGCCTCGGACCTAGAGGCCCGTTAGGAACCTCTATAAATAGAGGGGTGGGGCGCCCTAGGTTTACACCTTTTGGCGAAACACATCTGCCGCGCCTCCCACGCCCTCGCCTGTTGCAACTCACGGATCTAGCAGTCCGGCTTGCGACGCTTCCTCCCTGCACGTGTGGATACCTTGGAGGTGGTGCGCCTGCAGCACTTGGACGAGCCGCCGACGAGCCACGACGAGCTAGACGAGCCACGACGAGCCGCGGCACGAGGGCAATCTTGCTGCACATGGACGAGCTGCTGAGGAGCTGCTGGACATCGACGTGATCGACTACGTACGACTACGCTGATTGACTTCGCTGCATGGACGCGAATCTACATCTTCCGCACCAGTGCGTCGAGTGGTAATCCCGTGATCCTTATACGGCAGTCTTCCTGATTTACGCGGTAGAAAATTTTAATTTGCGCTAGTGTAGCCTACCTCGTATCCCTACAAAAAGGTGTTCCTTTTTATCTCGGTTGGAGTTTTTAACCGGGATAAAAACTCATCCCCATTATATTACAAGACAGAGGCCTTTCTTCCTCTTCCAGTCCGAGCCAGTCCACCACATAGATAGAGAGCTGAGCTTCACCTACTCTCCGGTGGTGCCGAAGCAAGGGAGGTGCTGCTCGAAGTTTTTTCCCTCATTTTCGTGGGAATTTCACTCAGCCAACACAAGTGTTGTGAAGGTTTGCTACTTCATCCTCTTGTTACGCTTTGATTTATGCTTTGGAGATGGAAATTAAGTTTATTTTCTAGAATGTGATGAAGGAAAAAATGGAGAGGTATTTTGAGCTAGAATGTGAGGGACTCATTGATGTATCATATATAGTATGTATTATTGAAGTGGTTTAAGAATGATGCTACCTTGTCTAGACAGTTTATCTTATCAAATTCAATAAGGTTTTTCAAATCCATACTTGTTGAACTTGCATACCATGTTCGTCTCTGCGAGGATGTTCTTCGTTGAGCAGCAACGTATGTCAAGAAGGAGGTTCGATTCTACGAGAAAGAGTGAATACGGACATCGTGACCGTGTCCCCTTTTCCGTAGCATCTAACCTCTTTCATGACGAAGTGTGGTGCCGCCCAGTTGAGAACATGCTCGCGAGATGATCACGATCTTCAAGTTCAATAACTTCTGCAGTGGTAAGGAAAGAATTTTTGTACATAGATGACTTCTGCTACTTGTTGAACTTATCAAATTCAATCAGGTTTTTCAAATCCATACTTGTTGAACTTGCATACCGTGGTCATCTCTCCGAGGATGTTCTCCGCCGAGCAGCAACGTATGTCAAGAAGGAGGTTCGATTCTACGAGAAAGAGTGGATACGAACATCGTGACTGTGTCCTCTTTTCTGTAGAATCGAACCTCTTTCATGACGAAGTGCGGTGCCGCCTAGTTGAGGACATGCTCGCGAGATGATCACGGTCTACAAGTTCAACAACTTATGCAGTGTTAAGGTAATAATTTTTATACATAGATGGCTTCTGCTACTAGAGGAAGTGGCGATGGTGGGGGCGATCGTGGTTCCTCTTTTGGCAAGGAGAAAATCATAGTTGGCCCTCAGCATAAGCCGAAGAAAATGAGTGTGTTAGAAAAAGCAATGCTTCGTTATTTGCAGCAACGTCATGAAGAAGCGGTTGCCGCGGGTCAGGAACCTCCTTTTGGTGGTCGTTATGCTCCACCCTCAGTCCCGGGTGTTTCACGTCCACTTAGTACTACCGTTTCAGGTGGCACAAATAAACCTAAGGATGAGGCTGGGTCAGCGGAACCTTCGTCTTCACCGTCCAAGGATGCTTAAAGTCCTCCTAGATAATAACCAGTGGATGGCTTGTTGTATTGTATCATGTTGTTTGGATTTTTAATTTAAATATCTGTATTTGGATCTTCATGTTGTTGTATTGTACCATGTTGTTTGGATCTTTAATCAATTTTCACGCGTAATCTATTGTCAAGTGTAATCCATTTTCATGCGTAATACGATGCAGATGGACTGGCAATGGATGTATAATGCAGACAGGCGGAGCAAGGTGTTTATTGATGGCTTGCATTATTTTCTCGAAGTGGCCAAAGCGAACAAGCCAGAGAATGGGTTCGTATGTTGTCCATGCTTCCAATGAAATAACAAGAAAGAGTATTCAAAGGATTCCTGGGGACTATTCACAGCCACTTGTTTAAATACGGTTTCATGCCTAACTATTTGGTTTAGACCAAGCACGGTGAACGAGGGGTCATAATGGAAGATGGCAAGGAGGAGGAGGAAGATGACACCATTCCGGACTGGGTTGCAGGCCAAGCTTTTGCAGGTACTACAATGGGTGAGGCTGATGAAGATGAATTTGCAGAAAATAGCCCTACTGATGACCTTGGTCAGGTGCTACGAGATGCACACAGAGATTGCGAAACTGAGAAGGAAGCAACAAAGTTGCAGCGCATGATAGATGATCATCAAAAATTGTTGTACCCAGGTTGCCAGCAGGGCCATAAAAAACTAGGTACGACACTAGAATTTGTGCAATGGAAGGCAAAAAATGGTGTGTCCGATAAGACATTTCAGGGGATGTTGAACATTGTCAAGAAGATTCTTCCCGAGAATAATGAATTACCGTCCACAACATATGAAGTTAAACGGATTATTTGCCCTCTCAGATTAGATGTTCAAAAGATACATGCATGCCCTAATGATTGTATCCTCTATCGTGGTGATGAATACGAGAAATTGGATGCTTGTCCCGTCTGCAAAGCGCTGCGGTATAAGATCAGGTGAGATGATCCTGGTGATGTCGAGGGGTAGTCTCCCAAGAAGAGAGTTCCCGCGAAGGTGATGTGGTATTTCCCTATAATACCACGCTTGAAGCGCTTGTTCAGGAACAAGGCGAATGCTAAGTTGATGCAATGGCACAAAGAAGAACGTATGGAAGATGAGACGCTGAGACACCCCACAGATGGGGCCCAGTGGAGATCAATTGATAAAGCATTCCCGGACTTTGAAAGTGAAGCAAGGAACATAAGGTTTGGTTTAAGTACCGATGGATTCAATCCATTCGGTGAGTTGAGTAGTGGCCATAGTACTTGGCCTGTGACCCTATGTATGTTCAACCTTCCTCCTTGGCTGTGCATGAAGCGGAAGTTCATTATGATGCCGGTGTTAATCCAAGGCCCAAAACAACCCGGCAACGACATTGACGTGTACCTAAGACCGTTGGTTGATGACCTTTTACAGCTCTGGAAGGAAGAAGGTGTACGTGTGTGGGATGAGGATAGACAAGAGATCTTTAATCTACGAGCATTGTTGTTCGTAACCATCAATGATTGGCCTGCATTGAGTAACCTTTCGGGACAGACAAATAAGGAATATCGGGCCTGCACCCACTGTTTAGACGACACAGACAGCATGTATTTGAAGAACTGTAAGAAGGTCGTCTATATGGGTTATTGTCGATTTCTCCCTGCTCACCACCAGCTGAGAAAGAGCGGGATGCATTTCAAAGGGGTGCCAGACCATCGTAAAAAACCTGCATACCATAATGGAAAGCGTGTCTTCGAGATGATGAAGGATGTAAATGTAGTCTTTGGAAAGGGTCTTGGTAGCCAACCTGTTCCGAATGACGATAATGGACATGCACCCATGTGGAAGAAAAAGTCAATATTTTGGGAGCTATCTTATTAGGAAATCCTAGAGGTTCGCAACGCAATAGACGTGATGCACCTGACGAAGAATCTTTGCGTGAATGTGCTAGGCTTCATGGGTGTTTATGGGACCTCGAAAGATACATTGGAAGCACGACAGGACCTGAAAGTCATGGGGCAACGAGATGACCTACATTCGGAAAAGCGAGATAATGGATAGCACTACTTACGTCCTGCCAGTTACACTCTCAGCAAGGAAGAGAAGGATAGCATGTTTGAATGCTTGAATAGTATGAAGGTCCCGTCTGGGTACTCCTCAAATATAAAGGGAATAATAAATATGACACAAAAGAACTATACAAATCTCGAGGCCCATGACTGCCACATGTTGATGACCCAGTTGCTTCCAGTTGCACTGAGGGGTGTTCTACCATAAAATGTCCGGTTACCGCTCGTAAAGCTATGCGCGTTTCTTGATGCAATTTCACAGAAGGCAATCGATCCATCCAAGCTATCAAAGCTACAGAATGATGTGGTACAATGTCTTGTCAGTTTTGAGTTGTTATTTCCACCATCCTTCTTCAATATTATGACGCACTTACTGGTTCACCTAGTAAAAGAGATTGGTATTCTCGGACCTGTATACCTGCACAATATGTGGCTTTTCGAGAGGTTCATGGCAGTCCTAAAAAACTATGTTCTTAATCATGCCCATCCAGAAGGAAGCATCACCAAGGGATATGGAACAGAGGAGGTGATCGAGTTTTGTGTTGATTTTATTGATTCAATTGACTCAATTGGGGTTCCAACTTCACGCCACGAGGGGAGGCTTCGAGGAATGGGCACCCTTGGAAGGAAATCAAGTTTCAGCAATGATACTGATTTGTTCAACAAGGCACACTACACTGTTCTACAACAGTCATCCTTTGTGTCTCCGTATATTGAGCAGCACAGGTAGATGGTAGTTTCCAAAAACCCAACCAAATCCGATGCTTGGCTTACCCATCATCAAATGGAAACTTTTCTCTCTGGTTGCGCCAACAACTTATGGGTAACTCTGAGATTCACCCACAGCTTGCCTAGTTAGCCAGGGGACCTGCTAGCACAATCGTCAAATTCCAAGGCTATGAGATAAATGGTTATACATTTTACACGAGAGCCCAGGACCAGAAAAGCACGAACCAGAATAGTGGTGTCCGCATAGATGTCATGGACAGAAATAATAGCAAGGAGTCGTATTATGGTTTCATACAGGAGATATGAGAACTCGAATACGGACCGCTGTACATCCCTCTATTTCTTTGTAATTGGGTGAAACTAACTGCCGTAACCAAAGATCAGTACGGAATGACAATAGTAGATCTGAGCAAGACTGGATACAGTGATGACCCATTTGTACTTGCCAATGATGTGCATCAGATGTTCTATGTGAAGGACATGTGTAGCAAACCCAAGAGAAATCCAAAAGAAACATGAGAGCCAAAGTGCCACATAGTTCTTCCAGGTAAAAAAATATCATGGGAGTCGAGGATAAAACAGACCAATCAGATGATTATGATTAGTTTGATGGCATGCCTCCATTCGCAGTTGAAGTTGATCCAAGCATCCTGCTATCCAAAGAAGAGGCTCCGTACTTACGCCGCGATCATGATCAAGAAACTTTCGTGAAGAAGAAATTTTACAACGGTATATTGTAATGCGCTAAATTTACATGACCTTTGTGTAGTACTTGATACAATTTTTAATTTACCCTATGTATGATTTCATGTGTTCTTAAATTTGTTAGGTGAAGATTTATTAGATAAACATGAACAATGTTAACCACATACATATATGGATTTTTTTGTGCATTGAAATTATTTAATTGAATAATTTCTTGATCACAATGATGTAGTAAAATAAATATTTTAGAGGCTAAATGAACTGGTATAGAATTAATGACTAAATCACACTTATTGTCAATATACTTGCTAATTAAATATATTTTTGCATGTACAAAATATGTGAAGGTTTTTGTTTTTCATCCTGAAATGCAGTGAAAATATAAATAAAATCTATTCCAAAAAATAGGCGGGAGAAGAAAAATGGGAAAAGGACCTTTTGTCCCGGGTGCCAACAGCAACCGGGATAAAAGGGTAGTTTTCGACTCCTGCCGGGACGTACCCTTTTATCCCGGTTGCAATTGGCAACCGGGATAAAAAGGGGGTTTATCCCGGTTGGTGGTAGCACTGGGATAAAAGGGTAGGCTCCCAGCCCCACCTGGCGGACGAACCCTTTTGTCCCGGGTCCCGTCACCAACCGGGATAAAGGGGGGCCTTTTATCCCAGTTGGTAATGGGACCCGGGACAAAAGGTCCTTTAGTCCTGGGTGCCATTATGAACTCGGATAAAAGGGGGGGTTAAAAGGCAGTGTAGCCTCTTCTACCCCATACACCAGTTACACTTAGCCAAAATTTCGCCAAGATCCTGCGCTCTGCTCCGTCGCCGCCCGTCTGCCTCCCTCGCCGGCCGCCGCCGTCGTCGTCCCCCATTGCCCCGGCCATCATCGTCCCGCCGCTCGACCGCCTCGCTCGCGCCCAGACAGCCTCCTCCTCCATCACCCCGGCCCGCCTCGATCCTCCTCCGTCGTGCCCTGGCCCCTCGACCTCGTCGCCGCCGGCCGCCTCCATCGCGGGGCCTCGTCGCCATCTCTGTCCTCGTCGCTGCCTTCGCCCTCGTCGCCGCCTCTGTCGCGCGCGCCACCTCATCGCCCCTCATCGCCGGCCACCTCCGCCCAGTGTTTGCTTCGCTCCGTCTTCGCCTCCGCCGTCCCGCCGCCCCGGCCACCTCATCGCCCCGGTCACCGTCGACCGCGCGAGGTCCGCCGGCACTGGCGCCAGGAGTACCGCTCTTGCTAATGCAAGCCGGGCTTGCGTCAGCAAGGGCCTTTTTTTTAGTTAGAAAATAAATAGAAATGAGTAGTAATTAGTTAGAAAATCAATAGATATTTGTATATGTGTTAGAAAATCAAATTAGTAGAAATTAGTAGTAATTAGTAGTAATTAGGTTAGTCACTCCGCCTAGGTTAGAAATTAATCGTGTTTCGTCGTGGTTCAATCCTTCGCATAGGAGACGGTAGCTAATTCCAGAGACGTCCATCTTCACCTCCGCCTAGGTTAGAAATTAATCGTTGCTGCGGCCACCTCGCTCCGTCCCCGCCTCCGCCGTCTCGCCGCCCCGGCCGCCGCCGTCCCAACCTAGGCACCGTCGACCGCGCGAAATTCATACAAATTCATGTTATTGGTAGAAATTTATACAAATTCATGTTATTGCTAGAAATTCGTACAAATTCATGTTATTGCTAGAAATTCCAATAAATATGGACAAATTAGTAGAAATTTGGTAGAAATTCGTACAAATTCATGTTATTGCTAGAAATTCATACAAATTCATGTTATTGCTAGAAATTCCAATAAATATGGACAAATTAGTATAAATTTAGTAGAAATTCGTACAAATTCATGTTATTGCTAGAAATTCATACAAATTCATGTTATTGCTAGAAATTCCAATAAATATGGACAAATTAGTAGAAATTTGGTAGAAATTCGTACAAAGTACGACTAATTTGTTTAAATTTGTATGAACATTCCGGACTTTATGGGATTCATGTTATTTTATGATTTCATGTATATACCCTTATGTACATATAACTAAGGCAATTTCTATGACTGTCATGTATGATTCCATGTATGTTTCAATCAATAGTTGAAATGGCAGACGACGAGACCGCAAGGTATCTCATGGAGCAGATAATCGCTGGTGATGGTAGTGGTGACAACCTTCCACTATCGTACACCAATGAAGAGGGCACCCAGGCGGACATGTTCCTCAACATGTCCGCCGATGGGAATGAAGAGCATGAGCCCCAGCAACACCTTGCCGTGGCGGAAGGTTCCGGCGAGGTATATATAACGAATCTTGTATTGTTTCACGCCACCGTTACTACTACGTACTAATTAACGAATCTTGAACTGTTAGCCCTCTGGATCGACGCAAGGGCAGAAGACCCGAGGTCGTACAAAGGTGATGGAAGGGAGGCTTGTCATCACGAAAGTAATAGAAAAGGGCAAGCCAGTTGCTCCCGAGAAAGTAGCGAAGAAGTACGTGAATCAGATTGGGGCAATCGTTCGGGACAACGTGCCTATCAGCATCAGAGAATGGAAGGGCAGAATCACTAATCCGTACGCCCTCCCGAAGATAGAAAAGAATATGCTGTGGGAAGACGTCAAGAGACATTTCACATTCCCCGAAGGATATATTGAAAAGGATGTGAAAGCGTGGACGCTGAAGAAGATGGCTACACAATTCCAGACATTCAAGAAGATGCTGGATGCCCACTACATTAAGAAGGGCCGAACTCTAGACTTCAACGCGTGGCCAAAGTTGAGGGACCACTGGGAGGCATTTTTTGAATATAAGAGGAGTGAAGACGGTGTGAAAAAGATCCTGACCAACACTACAAATGCTATTTAGAAGGGCTACCATCATCATCTGGGACGAGGTGGTTATGACACAGCAATTCCCAAATGGAGGAAGATGGAATAAGATCTGATCGAACGGGGAATCGTACTTGCAACTATTGAATGGCCCGAACGATCAAAAAATTGGTATTACGCTCATGGAGGCTCCCTGAGCCAAGAGGATGGGACGTTGATTTTCAATAACACAATACGTGAGAAGGCCGAACATCTTATGAAGAACATTGAAGATTCTAAGGCTGGGAGATTGAAGGTGGACCGAGAAAATGATGAGCTTACGTTAGCCCTCGGTAATCCCGAGCACCCCGGACATTGCCGAGGGTTCAGGGTCATTCCGTGGAAGTTTGCTTTCCGAGGCGACAGCGCATCGTATAGAAGCAGCAAGCGAAGAAAGGAACAGATCGAGGAGAGCTGGCGGCAGATGCTAGAATCCAAAGTGCAGGCACAAGAGCAAAGAATGATGGAGGAAATCAATCGTCGAGTGGCCCACGCAGTTGCGGAGTTGGCCCAATCTGGAGCATTGCCGAATCCAAACAACACCAGCCCTTCTCAACGCCTCTTGAGCAGTTGTGCTTCTACAGGGGTCCCCGATGCGCTGACGCCCAGGTTACCCGTGGAGGAGCAACGGTTTCCCGTGGATGCCATCACGCAACACACCACATGTGAGCTGCATGCACCGGTCGGCAACCTCACTATTAAGGTATACTTATACCTAATATTTATGTAATCTTGTCAATTGATCCACGCCTCGTGATCGGAGTTTAATAACTTGTTTACTTCTGCTATATGTTTAGGTAGCGTACAGGAGTGCGTTAGTGTTGGAGGTATGCCCTAGAGGCAATCATAGAGATGATGATATTCCATTTGTATCCATGATTTGTATGTTGTGTTCATTGAATATCCATTGAAGGCTACTTGAATTGATTTGCAATTATGTGAATTGTATGTGAAACTCTTTACTTGTATGGTTATTCTAAAGTTGTCCCTAGTCGGAGTTCATGTGAGGACACACATGAATATTAGACTAGCACATGTATTAGTTGATGACTATGTTTCACAAGTCATGGACACATGTGGAGACATGTGCTAGGACTGACCCAACACGAGAAGTAGTTCTCTCTTTAAACAACATATACGCTTTGTCCTTAGACCTGAGACTGTCGCATGTATTCTAGATGTGGATCGACCTACTTAGGGGCTATCAAACGCTACGCCGTAATAGGGTAGTTATAAAGGTAGCTTTCGGGTTTGTCAAGAAGCATGCTATGAGACATGGTCAGTCAAGATGGGATTTGCCCCTCTCTGATTGAGAGTGATATCTCTGGGCCCCTCGAGTGATCGGATCCGAAAATGCATGGCCATGCTACGTACGGTTAAGAGTTAACCTACAAAGGGATTCCGAATCACAGGATCGAGAAAGAGCGGTCGGCTTGAAGCTAGACCAAATATCGTGAGGCAAAGGGAATAGCATGTATATTATGTTGTGATGGTTCGTCTGATATGATCTTCGTGTGCGTATAGGAGTTGGCACGTCTTGCTAGAGGCCGCTACCGACTATTGGGCCGAGTAGGAGTACTCGGGCCATGTCTATACGTATCCGAACCCATAGGGTCACACACTTAAGGGGCTGGAAGCCCAATTCGGATCTGATCCGAGTTGGATTAGGTTTAGGAGTACTAATGGGCCTCGGATCCAGAGGCCCATCAGGAACCTCTATAAATAGAGGGGTGGGGGCGCCCTAGGGTTTACACCTTTTGGCAAAACACACCTGCCGCGCCTCCCACGCCCTCGCCTGTTGCAACTCGCGGATCTAGCAGTCCGGCTTGCGACGCTTCCTCCCTGCACGTGTGGATACCTTGGAGGTGTTGCGCCTGCAGCACTTGGACGAGCCATCGACGAGCCGCCGACGAGCCACGACGAGCCGACGACGAGCCGCGGCACCGGAGGCGATCTTGCTGCACATGGGAGCTACTGGACGTGACGTGATCGACTACGTACGACTACGTTGATCGACTACGTACGACTACGTGATCGTCTTCACTGCATCGACGCATATCTACATCTTCCGCACTAGTAGTGCGTCGAGTGGTAATCCCGTGATCCTTATACGGCAGTTCTTCCTGGTTATACGCGGTAGAAATTTTGATTTACGCTAGTGTAGCCTACCTCGTATCCCAACAGTTAGCAACCCTGGTGGGGCAGAGCAGTCATGGCATGGAGATTCCACCTAGCTACGCCAGCGTCCGCGTAGAGCAAATTGTTGATAGCCAATATGAAGGCCTAGAGCTTGACCTCCCGGGAGGCGACAGGGAAAAGACACTGGCAGATGCGCTTCATGGGATCATTCTATGGCGAAAACGCTACATCATTATTCCTGGCACGGAGCCATCTCCTAAGAGCTCAAGACCGCTCCCCGTAGATCCCCAGTAGCGATCTTCTCCTCATAGCTCGAGACCGTCATCTCCTGCACAACCTGCTCCAGGACCGTCACTTCCAGCTATATCAAGGTCTCCATCTCCATCACATCCCGGTGGTGCGAGCGACGACGACAATAACAACACCCCTCCCCGATCACCGTCGCCGGCACCAAGAGCCGCCCCCATGAGGGAACCTGCAGCACCACTAAAGAAGTCACGAGCACCGCCTCCCAAGCAAAGACAGAAAAAGAAGAAAACAAAGGAGCCTGAAGTGACTCGTAAGGAACGCTGGGAGGCAATGACTCATGCGGAACGGTGGGCAAAAATCCAACGAGAGGCTAGTGAGTGGTTCAAGAAACAAGCCGAAGAAAAAAAAGTAAGAGAGATGGAGCCACCGCCAGTAAATCAAAGAGATTTAAACCTTTTTATCAGGATGGAAAAAGGAGCCAAGAAAAGGATATCACTCTTATCAAACTATGAACGGGCTTTAGTAAAGGCTGTTGAAAAGGACAAAAGGAAAGAAAAGTCATCTTCCAGTGGTGCTGTCCCCGACCTCAGCCATTTATCAAAAAAAAAGACGCTCAAAGGGTAGCAGCAATGCCCTTGGATCAACAAGCAGAAGTATTGAAGTTCATGCAAGAAACAGGTCTGGGACTTGATGAATGCTTAGGGTAGGTTGAGACGCCAACTGCACCGCCCCCTGAGCCGAGATGGCCTTATGAGCTAGGCAAACCTCTAGTAAGGCCTTCATTGGTACGGAAGCTATCAACAAAGATGTACGCATTCCATCAATGGTACATGATGGCATCCGCCGACTCGAGGGAGATGCTCGGCCTGAAGGTAAAACCGATAGATTTTTATGGCGAAGGCGAGAAAGTGTTATGGCTAGCCTTCAAGGATATATACGAAGTGTACTATCATGATGCCCTGGACGTCTCTCTGATCAGCGCTTGGGTTCTGTAAGTGTTCGTTTATCTCTACATGTAAATTTTGGCATGCGTCACCGTACTAACTTCGTCTTCCATTTTATGTAGGATGCTAATTCAGACGTGCCGACGAGAGGCGTACCTACATATAGGCTTCATGGATCCATCTGTAGTTAACCAACAACAGATACAATTAGCGCTGGAAAAAACCTTGGTGGAAGTATACAATTTCCTAGACAAACAAACATTCAAGGATTTCATACTACTTCCATACAACTTCAAGTAAGTGTGTGTATACCGTCTACTTTCGATGTCTTTTTCCTTATCTCTACATGTTAGTTAGCTCTAATATGCATGAACATTTTACGTACGCAGCTTCCACTGGATCCTTATTATAATTGAGCCTGAGAGAAGCCACGTCATTGTCTTCGATTCATTAAGGAAAGATCCGGTGGAGTACCAAGACATGCTAGGCTTGTAATAATTCTGGACCTTTATCTCTATGCAAAAGTTTATTTTCTAAATTTTATCCCTGTTACACTATATCATTCATTATTCTAATCCGTAGTGCATGGAAACAATTCATAAGGACACACAAAGGTCCATTCAAAGAAAAACTTACATGGAACACAGACTTCCCGGTACGTATGAAGTTTGCCCATTTATTACATTGTATAACACGAATATTTCATAACTTATTTTTTCCGCACTGAAGTGCTTAAGACAGGAACCCAGGAATAATCTATGTGGCTACTACATCTGTGAGCACATGTACAGTTTTATGAGACCCAAGGGAATAAAGATGACGCCACACAACTTTAAAGTACGTAAAATAAAACTATTACTAGTTAATTATTTTCTAGCTCCTTATATGTATTTGTTCGTGTAACATTCACAAATTTCCAAATTATAGATATTAAATATTCAACAAGGACTCTTGAAGGAAGAAAGAGTAGCGGCAATATGTGAAGGTCTCATTGGATTCCTAATGGACAAGGTGGTAAATCCAAAAGGAGAATTTTATTACGATGGATGACAATTAGACACTCCGATCAGCAACACCTCGACGGGAAGATTGTAGATAGATACTTTTTTTTATTTGTATATATCATACGCACTAATTATGATCGATTTGTACTAGTTGAATTGTGTATATGAATTGTGTATATATATAGTAATTGTATAATTACAAATTTCATTCGTTTAAATACTAGTTGATTTCATTTTAAAAAAATCTCAACTACAAAAGGTTAACAAAAGGGCCGCGGTACTACGTACGTGATGCATGCATGAAAATTTCAAGCACCACGCAGGGTGCCATGCAGGGTGCCATTTAGTCCCGGTTGGGAAATCCAACCGGGACTAAAGGGTAACCCTTTACTCCCGGTTGCTTTTACCAACTAGGAGTAAAGGGCCTGTCCCGTGTCTGGCGTGGCAGGCCCTTTAGTCCCGGTTGGTGACACCAACCGAGACTAAAGGGTGACCTTTACTCCCGGTTGAAAGATCCGGGACTAAAGACCCCCCTTTTGTCCCGATTGGTTTATCCTAGATGGATTTTCGGGAGATATGCACCCTACCAACCGGGACTAAAGGCCAATTTTCTACTAGTGGTATGATATGGCTCTATCAATGTTCTTCATGAAGTCTAGCCACGTAAACCATGGTGAGCTTGTTGTCGAGGATGGTAAGTATGCTCTTCGATCTTGCAGAGCCGTGCATTGTGGCAAGGGCACAAGCAGCACCAGCGGATTTTTCTGCAAACTTGGAAACAACGTTCTTCCAACCGGTAGTGGTGAAAATTCCCATCGGCCTATTCCCTGCTTCAATCTCTTCTTTGCAAGCATCAATCAAATGCCTTAAAAAAGTATCACCCCAATCCGCCTTATCACCCATTCTTCAACCAATCAAAGAAAACTCATAAAAACTAAGCTAAGAAATAACTATGAAGCCAACTATCCAACTATTAAACTAATGGGAAATAAATAAGCATAGATTTCAAAGTACAAACGTTCATCCATTATATAGTTTTGAATTATCATTTTGCATTTAACCGATAGTAGAGAAGTGCTTTATCTCATAAGCAGGCTATAGTGGATGTTGATAGGTAAGTCAAATACCAATACAATTGATTGTTCATACCTCAAGAAATTCCTTTTCGCAGGTAGCTTCCTATTTGATTTTGTGTTGTAATTGTACCTGACAACATAAAACAATTGAATTAGTGTAAATAATTTACCCTAAACAAGTGTTATAAATTATAAAAAAAATTAGTTGATACATACCACTATATGCTCCTGGTCAGTCACTAGGAGCAGGGGCAGGAGCCGGCGATGGAAGGCGCTGGCGATGGGGCGCCCTCCTGCTCAAGGGGGCGGCGGGCGCTCGGGGGGCGCTCAGGGCCCGGCGGTGGGCGCTCAGGGGGCGACGCGGGCCCGGCAGCTGGCGGCGGCCGTCGGGGGGCGACGATGGAGCCCCAGCTGCCAGGGGAGGCGGCGGGCGTCGGGGGCCGACGCCGTGC
>NC_028454.1:21482271-21484111 GCF_000263155.2 Setaria italica
GGGCGGCGATTCCCCTCGCGGCGGCGGCCGTCAGATGGCCCTCTGACGGCGGCCCGGCGATGGGGGACGGCGGTGGGCGTCACTGGGGCGGCGGCGGGGCCCGACGATGGGGGCGGCGTCGAGCGTCGGGGGGGGCGGTGATGGGCCCGGCGGCGGCAATTAGGGGGCGGCGGCGGCCGTCAGATGGCCCGGCGACGGCGGCCGGCGGCGAGCGTCACGGGGCCGGCGGCGGGGGCCCAACGATGGGGGCGGCGAACGGCCGTCAGGGGGCGGCGGCACGAGGCCCGGCGGCCAGGGGCGGCGATGGTGCCTGGCCGGCGGCCAGGGGAGGCGGACGGCCGGCCCAATGGCAAGGGGAGGAAGGCCGGCGGGCGACGGGTGGGGAGATGGCGCTGTGCGGGTGAACGGAGGAGAGGAGAGGTCTGTGCGTGCGGGAGAAAAAATAGATCTGAAAGGGTACATCATAACCAGTGGTAGGTGGGTAATTTTTTACCCCAAAAGCACTTGAAAGCAGGGGGAAGGTGCTTTTGATTTTGTACTAGAGCAAAAGTAGCTTTTGGGCAAAAGCACGTAGAGCTTTTAGGCCCTTTGGTTGGCTTTTAGCTTTTGAAAAGCAAAAGCAGGTTGGAAAGCCCAACCAATGAGAGCCTTAATAACTTACGGAAGTATATCACCATGGTAAACTCAAGTGGTAGATAAATACCATTAGAAAAAGTGGGTAGATAAAGATCGAACCTATATAAGTGGCATAAAAATTGGAATACCCGATGCAAATATGAGGGGCATCTAAGGTAGTAGACAAAATTAAATTTTGTATCTGATCTCGTTTCTGATATCAATATGAATCTCATGAGAGGTTTCTATATTGATGTTATATAAACAAGTTCAATTTTGTGACAGGAAGAGCCAAACTTTCAAGAGTTTGAACAAAGACACCATCACATGAGTACAGGACACAAGAAACAGAGAAATCCTACGACGACGCTGTGCTGTGCAGTCTGCAGTCTGCAGTCCACCAACCTTTACTCTTTACAAAGAAGAAAGGAAGGCAACGGTTAAAAAAAGGAAAGAAATCTAGGAAATCTATTTTGTTGGCTGCTGTTTGCCTCTTGAGTTCTGACAAGCGGGGTCCCAAAACTGTCCTCTTTCTTAGGTGTGAGGTGAGGTGTGAGCTCAGGCTGGTTGCTCGAGCCGCAGGCCGATGAGGCTCGACGCCGCGCTCAGGTCGAAGCGCGCAGATCGCGCCTTCGCCTGCCTCGCGGCGGCCGGCTCGAACCCGAGCGTCAGCTCCAGCCCAACCTCCTCTTCTTCCGGATCCGCTCCCAGCACCTGGCTGCTCACCGGCGCCGCTTGGCTCTGTGGCTCGGCCTCGGCCTGGCTCACGTGGGAGCCTGCCTCCGCGTCGGTGTCCTCCGACCCCTGCAGTTGGTGATCGTGGCTGCCAGCGGACTCCTCGTCGTGGCTCGGCGCGCGGCCGTCGTCGTGCTCGACGACCATCGGCTCAGGTTCCAGCTCCTCCGGCTCCTGGTGTTGCCTCGAAGGAGAGCTGGGCGAGGCGCGCTTGTTGTTGTTGACCTTGCCCTTGTGGTGGGGCTTGGAGCAAGTGGAGGAGGCGGCGGCGCGCTTGAACCGCGTGCGCCCGCCGCGGGCGACGTGGAGATCGGCCGCCGCGGCTGCGTCGGGGTCCTTAGCGACGTGGCGGATGTCGTAGGCAGCAGCGCCCGGCGCCCTGGCGCCGAGCAACGGCGGGGCCGCGGCGGCTTCTGACGCGGCGTCGACCTGCACGACGGGGTCCCCCTTGAGCACGGTCTCGACGGCGGCCTGGCACGCCTGCCACTGG